>NW_024711619.1:0-6126 GCF_018991925.1 Homarus americanus | reverse complement strand
AAGGGGTGCCCGGCCCTAACACACCGGGTCATGGTGCTGATGGGGTGCCCGGCCCTCACACCCCGGATCATGTCACTGAAGGGGTGCCCGGCCGACACACCCTGGGTCATGTCACTGAAGGGGTGTCTTGCCCTCACACCCCGGGCCATGGTGCTGGATTGGTGCCCGGCCCTCACACCCGGCTCTTGGTGCTGAAGGGGTGCCCGGCCCTCACACCCGGGTCATGTCACTGAAAGGGTGCCCGACCCTCATCCTGTCTATGTCACTGAAGGGGTGTTGGCCCTCACACCCCTGGGTCATGGTACTGAAAAAGGTGCTCGCCTCACACCCCGGGTCAAGGGTCCTAATGGGGTGCCTAGCCCTTACACCCCTGGTCATGTGGAAGAGGGTGTGCTGGGCCCTCACACCCCGGTTCATAACAATGTAGGGGTGCCCTGCTCCCACACCCCGGCTCATGTCACTTATGGGGTGCCCGGCGCTCACACCCCGGGTCATGGTGCTGGAGGGGTGCCCGGCCCTGACTCCCCGGGTCATGACACTGAAGGGGTGCCCGGCCCTCACACCCCGGGTCATGGCACTGAAGCGGTGCCCGGCCGTCACACCCCTGGCCATGGCACTGAAGGTATGCCCGGCCCTCACACCCCTGGTAATAGAGCTAAACGAGTGCCCGGCCCTCACCCCCCGGGTCATGGCACTGAAGGCGGGACCGGCCCTCACACCCCGGGTCATGGTACTGAAGGAGTGACCGGCCCTCACACCCCGGGTCATGGCACTGCAGGTATGCCCTGCCCTCACACCCGTGGTCATAGAGCTAAACGAGTGCCCGGCCCTCACCCCCCGGGTCATATCATTGAAGGGGTGCCCATCCCTCACACCCAGGGTCATATCACTGAAAAAATGCCCGGCCCTCATACCCCGGGTCATAGCTCTGAAGGCGTGCCCGGCCCTCATACCCCGGGTCATGGCACTGAAATGGTGCCCGTCTCTCACACCCCGTGTCATGTGAAGGGGTGCCCGGCCCTCACACTCTGGTTCATATCTCTGTAGGGGTGCCCGGCCCTCACATCCTGGCTCATGGCACTGAATGGTTGCCCGGCACTGACGTCCCGGGTCATGTCACTGAAGAGTGCACGGCCCTCACACCCCGGGTTATGGATCTAAAGGGATGCCCGGACCTCACACCCTGGGTCATGGGGTTGAAGCGGTTCCTGGTCCTCACACCCCGGTTCACAGCACTGTAGGGGTGCCTGGCCTTCACGCCCCGATTCATGGCACTGAAAGGGTGCCCGGCCCTCACAACCCTGGTCATAGAGCTAAACAGTGCCCGGCCTCACCCCCGAGTGTATCATTGAAGTGCCCGGCCACACACCCCGGAGTCATATCACTGAAAAATGCCCGGCCCTCACACCCCGGGTCATAGCTCTGAAGGCGTGCCGATCATACCGTTTCATCGCACTGAAAGGGTGCCCGGCCCTCCCACCCCGTTTCATGACACTGAAGGGGTGCCCGGCCCTCACACCCGGGGTCATGGCACTGAAAGGGTGCACGGCCCTCACACCCCGGGTCATGGACCTAAAGGGGTGCCCGGCCCTCACCCCACGGGTCATGGGGTTGAAGCGGTTACCGGCTCTCACACCCGGGGTCATGGTGCTGGAGGGGTGCCCGGCCCTCACAACCCGGTGTCATGTCACTGAAGGGGTGCTTGGCCCTCACACTCCGGGTCACGGCACTGAAAGGGTGCCTGGCCCTCACACCCCGGGTCATGGTGCTGAAGGGGTGCCCGGCTTTCACACCCCGATTCATGGCACTGAAAGCGTCCCCAGCAATCACTCCCCGGGTCATGGCACTTAAAGGATGCAAGGCCCTCACACCCAGGGTCATGGACCTAAAGGGGTGCCCAGCCCTCACACCACGGATCATGGGGTTGAAGCGGTTCCCGCCCCTCACACCCTGGGTCATGATGCTGGATGGGTGCCCGTCCCTCACACCCCGGGTCATGGCACTGCAGGGGTGCCTGGCCCTCACACCCCGCTTCATGGTGCTGAAGGGATGCCCGGCTTTCACACCCCGATTCATGGCACTGAAAGGGTCCCGGCCCTCAAACCCCAGGTCATGGTGTCTGAGGGGTTCCTGGCCCTCACACCCCGGGTCATGTCACTAAAGGGGTGCCCGGCCCTCACACCCCGGGACATGGGGTTGCAGCGGTTCCCGGCCCTCACACCCCGGATTATGGTGCTGATGGGGTTCCCGGCCCTCACACCCCGATTCTTGGCACTGAAATCGAGCCCGGCCCTTACACCCTGGATCATGGTGCTGAAGGGGTGCAGGGCCCTCACACCCCGGGTTATGGCACTGAAGGTGTGCCCGAACCTCACACCCCGGGTAATGGTGCTGGAGGTGTGCCCGAACCTCACACCCGGGGTTATGTCACTGAAAGGGTGTCCGGCCCTCAAACCCCGGGTCATGTCACTGAAGGGGTGCCCGGCCCTCACACCCCGGGTCATGGCACTGAAGGGGTTCCCGGCCCTCACACCCCGGGTCATGGTTCTGGAGGGGTGCCCGGCCCTCACACCCCGGGTCATGTCACTGAAAGGGTGCCCGGCCCTCATCCCGGGTCCTGTCAATGAAGGGGTGCCCAGCTCTCACACCCCCGGTGATTTCACTGAATGGGTGCCTGGCCCTCACACCCCGGGTCATGGCACTGAAGGAGTGCCCCGCTCTCACACCCCGGGTCATGGTGCTAATGGGGTGCCTGGCCCTTACACCCCGGGTCATGTGAAGAGGTGCCCGGCCCTCACACCCCGGTTCATAATACTGTAGGGGTGCCCTGCCCCCACACCCCGGCTCATGCCACTTATGGGGTGCCCGGCGCTCACACCCCGGGTCATGGTGCTGGAGGGGTGCCCGGCCCTGACACCCCGGGTCAAGTGAAGGGGTGCCCGGACCACACACCCTTTTTCAAAGCACTGTATGGGTGCCCGGCACTCACACCCCGTTTCATGGCACTTAAAGGGTGCCCATCCCTCACAACCAGGTTAATGACACTGAAAGGTTGCCCTGCCCTCACACCCCAGGTCATGTCACTGAAGGGGTGCCCGGCCCTCACACCCCGGGTCATGGCACTAAAGGGGAGCCCGGCCCTCACACCCCGGGTCATGGCACTGAACGGGTGCCCGGTCCTCACACCCCGGGTCATGGTGCTGCAGGGGTGCCCGGCCCTCACACCCTGGTTCACAGCACTTTAGGGGTGCTCGGCCCTCACACCCTGGGTCATGTCACTGAAGAGGTGCCCGGCCCTCCTGCCGGTCATAGCACTGAAGAGCCGGCCGTACCCGGTTCATGACACTGAAGGGTGCCGGCCACCTCACACCGGGTCATAGTGCAGGAGAGTGCCCGCCCCCCTCATACCCCGGGTCATGTCACTAAAGAGTGCCAGCCCTCACACCCCAGGTCATGTCTCACTGAAAAGGTGCGGCCCTCACGCAGCGTCATGGACCTAAGGGGTGCCCAGACCTCACACCCTGGGTCATGGGGTTGAAGCGGTTCCTGGTCACTCACACCACGGGTCATGGACCTAAAGGGTGCCAGCCCTCACACCCCCGGGTAATATGGGGTTGGCTTGGTTCAGTCCTCACACCACGGGTCATGGAGCTGATGGGGTGCCCGGCCATCACACCCCGATTCATAGCACTGAAAGGGTGCCCGGCCCTCACACCCCGGCTCATGGCACTGAATAGGTGCACGGCCCTCACACCCCGGTTCATAGCTCTGTCGGGGTGCCCGGGCCTCTAACCCGGCTCATAGCTGCTGAAAGGGTGTCCGGCCCTCAAACCTCGGGTCATGTCACTGAAGAGTGCCCGGCCCTCACACCCCGGTCATGGCGCAGAAAGGGTGCACGGCCCTCACACCCCAGGTAATGGCACTGAAGAAAGTGCCAGCCCCTCCACATCCCGGCTCATGGCGCACTGAAGGGTTGCCCGGCCTGACGCCCAGGGTCATGTGTGTCACTGAAGGAGTGCCCGGCCCTCACACCCCTATTCATGGCACTGAAGGGGTGACCGGCCCTCACACCCCGGTTCATAGCACTGTAGGGGTGCCCGGCCTTCACACCGCGATTCATGTCACTGAAAGGGTGCCCGGCCCTCACACCCCGGTTCATGACACTGAAGGGGTGCCCGGCCCTCACACTCCGGGTCATGGTGCTGGATGGGTGCCTGGCCCTCACACCCTGGGACATGTCACTAATGGGGTGACCCGCCCTCACACCCCGGGTCATATCACTGAAGGGGTTCACGGCCCTCACACCCCGGGTTATGGACCTAAAGGGTTGCCCGGCCCTGACGCCCTGGTCATGTCACTGAAGGGGTGCCCGGCCCTCACACCCCTATTCATGGCACTGAAGGGGTGCACGGCACTCACACCCCGGTTCACAGCACTGTAGGGGTGCCCGGTCTTCACACCCCGTTTCAACGCACTGAAAGGGTGCCCGGCCGTCACACACCGTTTCATGACACTGAAAGGGTGCCCGGCCCTCACACCCCGGGTCATGGCACTGAAAGGGTGCACGGCCCTCACACCCCGGGTCATGGCACTGAAAGGGTGCCCGGCCCTCACATCCCGGCTCATGGCACTGAAGGGTTGCCCGGCCCTGACGCCCAGGGTCATGTCACTGAAGGGGTGCCCGGCCCTCACACCCCTATTCATGGCACTGAAGGGGTGACCGGCCCCCACAACCCGGTTCATAGCACTGTAGGGGTGCCCGGCCTTCACACCGCGATTCATGGCACTGAAAGGGTGCCCGGCCCTCACACCCCGGTTCATGACACGGAAGGGGTGCCCGGCCCTCACACTCCGGGTCATGGTGCTGGAGGGGTGCCCGGCCCTCACACCCTGGGTCATGTCACTAAAGGGGTGCACGGCCCTCACACCCCGGGTCATGTCACTGAAGGGGTTCACGGCCCTCACACCCCGGGTCATGGACCTAAAGGGGTGCATGGCCCTCACACCCCGGGTCATGGACCTAAAGGGGTGCCCGGCCCTCACACCCCTATTCATGGCGCTGAAGGGGTGCACGGACCTCACACCCCGGTTCACAGCACTGTAGGGGTGCCCGGCCTTCACACCCCGTTTCTGAAAGGGTGCCCAGCCGTCACACCGTTTCATGACACTGAAAGGGTGCCCGGCCTCCCACACCCCGGGTCATGGCGCTACAGAAAGGGTGCACAGCCCTCACACGGGTCATGGACCTAAAGGGGTGCCATCACCACGGATCATGGGTTGACGCGGTTCCCGGCCTCACGCGTGTCATGAATTCCTGGAGGGTCACCCGGCCCTCACACCCGGGTCATGGTGCTGTGAAGGGTGCCAGGCCCTCACACCCGGAATCATGTCACTGAAGGGTGCCCGGCCCTCACACCTCAGTGCGGCACTTAACGGGTGCACGGCCCTCATACCCCGGGTCATGGACCTAAAGGGGTGCCCGGCCCTCACACCACGGATCATGGGGTTGAAGCGGTTCCCGGCCCTTACACCCCGGGTCATGGTGCTGGAGGAGTGCCCGGCCCTCACACCCCGGTTCATGTCACTGAAGGGGTGCCCGGCCCTCACACCCCGGGTCATGGCACTGAAGGGGTGCCTGGCCCTCACACCCCGGGTCATGGTGCTGAAGGTGGTTCCCGGCTTTCACACCCCGATTCCTGGCACTGAAGGTGTGCCCGAACCTCACTCCCCGGGTCATGGTGCTGGAGGTGTGGCTGAACCTCACACCCTGGGTCATGTCACTGAAAGGGTGTCCGGCCCTCAAACCCCGGGTCATGTCATTGAAGGGGTGCCCGGCCCTCACACCCCGGGTCATGGCACTGAAGTGGTTCCCGGCCCTCACACCCCGGGTCATGGTGCTGGAGGGGTGCCCGGCCCTCACACCCCGGGTCATGACACTGAAGGGTTTCCCGGCCCTCATCCCGGGTTATGTCAATGAAGCGGTGCCCAGCTCTCACACCCCCGGTGATTTCACTGAAGGGGTGCCTGGCCCTTACACCCCGGGTCATGGTACTGAAGGGGTGCCCCGCCCTCACACCCCGGGTCATGGTGCTAATGGGGTGCCTGGCCCTTACACCCCGGGTCATG
>NW_024711618.1:0-24976 GCF_018991925.1 Homarus americanus | reverse complement strand
AATTCCTTAAATATTTTCAATATTTATTCTTGTTTGTAATGTGATGTTTTAAGTGGTATTGAAACAGTAGAGCACAGTGCAGGCTTCATCACATATTTCTCTGTATCTGCTGAGGTAAAGGTCTCCAGACTTTAGTATTTCTTAATAGAGTGCGATGATCAGAAAGATATTTTCTAGAGTTTTATAAAAAGTAGCCATAGTGTACTGAGAAAGTCAAGTAAGTGGACTCTCTCTCTCTCTCTCTCTCTCTCAATGTTATGGAACTTGTTCTCCTTGATGTAAAGGGTACCAGACATTTCGATCATTCTTATCATAAGCCGTAGGCACCTTCAGATGTATTGGTGATCATTGGATTTTGCAGCAGTTAGTAAACAATCAAACTCAGTAGTTGCAGTTTTCAAAAACATAAAATGCAACTGAAACAAGGCAGAACACCTTAATTTCAGGTGTCATGCATTATTTACCTGCAGATTGAATGGGGAAGTGTTGACCCTTAGACTGTGGCCATTGACTTGCTGCTCTATTTGCAATAAACATGAAAAATGAAAACAATTGAGAATCAATAAAAAGCAACATAGGAGTCATACAAAATAGTTCCTTTATATATATATATATATATATATATATATATATATATATATATATATATATATATATATATATATATATATCTCCATTTTAATAGTGAAGTGATGTGCTATTAACACTGGAATTTATATTCATTGTTTACCTTATTCTCAATCTATTTTTCAAGACCTTTTATTATTACCATAACAATACTTATATTTGTATTCTGTTGAACTATCCAATAATATCTACAAAAGCAGATAGCTCCCCCACTACCACATATTATGGTAGGTTGATGGTATGTGTGTAGAAAATGGACTCCATGTATTGTATTGTTTTCATGGGTAACCTGTTTCTGCTGCATAGGTATGTTCATTATCAACATCCATAGATGCAGTTTAGGGGATTTCTTGTTGTTTAGTTCTGGTGTTATTTCTTTTATTTTAAACTTGACATAGTCACATGCTTTTGTCACAAAATCAAGTAAACTGCTGCAGTAACAAAACCCAGGAATCATTTACAAGGAGCTTGAAGATCTATCATTGGAACACAAGGGTAATCCCTAACTGATGCAGAGTTCACGGTCCGGGATTTTGAATGTCCACATTTTATGTAACACACACCATTTTACCAACCACGGTAGCCAGTTTAAGTATTCGTGGGTTTGCACAGCCAACATGGGAGAATTGCAGCCTAGCTCGGTAGGAATGTTTACCGAATCATATCTACCAAAGGGTTCGACTTGTTCACATCATCTCCTATGTGCTCCCCAAATGATATTTTATTATCTTACACCATGCCCTTCCCCCCCAAGACCTCTTCCTTCTCTTAATCATTATTTTTATCCTTAATGTTGTATGCTATATGACTTCACTATATTGTTGTGGCATTAGTCATCACTAGTGGTCCATGTGAGGTACTCACTCACTCACTCACAAAGGCTTTATCGCTCAAGTGTTTATGGTATACTGTACAGTACAGTATATCGACAAAATGCATTCTAAATAAGATTTTTTTTTTTTTTTATTAAATTGAGGGAAATAGTCATGTCGAATGTCTGATATTTTTGTTTCTAAAAGGAAATTGTGATGAAAATTATGTTCTACATTTTGAAGATTTTACAGTTCTTTATATTGTACTTACTATCAAAAATTAACACCAAATTGTGAACATTAATAAAAGTAAGATAGTAAATCAGTCTAATAAAACCAAATAACATAGAGTACTACACTGTATGTGGGAGATATTACCACAAACACACATGCTACATCCATAACTTGGCATGAGTTGGGCAAACTGAGAAGTTGGGCTGCCAGACATGCACTGTAATGCAGATCTGAACCTACTCTGATAGGCCTAGCTCTTATTTGTATGTTCTCTGTTCTTAAATGTGTTATCGCATTAAAAAAAAAGGACATTATTGCTAGGAAGAATGTGAAGATCAGGTGAAAGGCACTAGGGAAAACTGCTCCATTATTATACTTTTATTTATTGGTTTATGGTTTTTTCTGCTGTCTGTACAGTGTATTTTACAATATTTTTATACAGTAAATAATATATTTTTTAAGAATACTGTAGTATACACCATGTACTTATTTTTAACTTTAAGCTGTACATTATTAGGATGTTAGTTATAACTCTCAGGAGCCACTTCCCCCAATCAACCCGTTCTTTCCAATTAGACCAAGACCCTTGCCAATCATGAGAAAATTCTACACTAACTCCCACATAGGATTACTGTATACCCGTACTCTTCAATAGAGTATAATGTCAGTGTTACTAGGTTTACTGATCCATTTGCTATGCCTCACAGTATATGCAGTCAATGAGATATAGTGCTAATGTTTGGTTGTTTTTTGTTATACATTTTTTGTATTCGTGTTGTAAAATCGTGTTTAGTAATAAGAGAGAATATTTACACTTAATTTGCAAATATCTGTACTTGATGCAATTACATAATGACAAGCGTTACAGTACCAATACTTTAAATGGAGACTGTAGTACTACAGTATCACAAGAGTACCAACCATGTCTTAATATGCGTCCACTAAAGAAAAACACGATTTATTGAGCGTTAACTTCCAGTACATTGATGAAGCAGAGGTATTGTAGAGTCCTGGTCAGTGAACAGTATTGTTGTACAGTAATAGGTGTTTATTGCAGGTAGAATGCCACTTGAAATGTGTTACCCTTTTCTTGACATTAATTTCTCTGTGATACATTCCTCAATGTATATAGATAACCTGTTTCTCTTATAATGTATATGTTCTTTGATTTATATTCCATAGTTTTTCATTTGTAATTTTATAAGCATCGTCAGTCACGTACGATATAAGTACTGTACCTGTACACGTAATATAAGTTAGAGTAGCTTAGTATACGGTATTAGATATTTTTCCATGGTGATGAATGTTTGGATGCGTTCTTGTATGTTTAGCCACAAATCCATACTTTTTTTTTTACTGATATATACATTTTTATACTGTACCCCTTATTTTTTCTTCCTTATCTCTCTCTGGAAGGATATTATAAAAGCTGCTTTACAATATGCCATTTATGATAATTTTTTTATAATATTTTGGTAATTACAAGTGATTGTTATTGTATTTAGTTTTGTCATGTTTATTATGTACTGGTATTTAAGGCGGCCTCACTGATGAGAAGTTGGATTCACTTCACTGATTTTTGTTTACAGTACATGTGGTTTTATCCTCATGATTGATGGATTATTATTGTCTGATCTACTTCACTAATTATTATACTGTACTGTAATTTAGTTTGAGCCACTTCTCAGATAAATGTTAAAATTTAACCCACATCACTGATAGTCATCACAGTTTTACCTATTTCTTTTATAATTTTTGGTTTCACCCATATAGATGATAATTAATTATTACTGGAATCCACTTCACAGTTTGCCACCCTTCTCTAATGATCATTACAGTTTGACCAACATTACTGATACAGGCTGCTCCTAGTATACAAAGAAATGGTTTACGAAAACCCAAATTTACTAAGAATTTTTTTCCCATGTTACGATTTATGTAAGAAAATCCTTAAATTAAATATTTTCTTTTGCTTTTTCATAATTTTTTGCAGTATTGAAGGATGCTGAGGTGCTAACACAGGCATCTTAGGGCTTCTCTGGTCAGTTTAGAAATACAATTAAATTAAAATGCAATATTAAATTATTTAATTAAGATAAAAATTTAATAATGTTTGTGTTATGGCTCACAGGATCACTAGGTGAAGCAGGTAGTAAGAGACTTTTACTGTGGGAACAATCCTGTGTTTAGCATCCCACAGTTTAAACTGATGCTGTAGGACAACAAAATGTGCTAGAAACATTATTTTTACTCTTATTTAATAATGAAAATATGCTAAACTAATGTAGCTTAATTATTACTAGTTCGTTTTACTTATTCACTGAAAAGAATAAAATGTTAAGTGGGTAAATTTAGCATTTTTTAAGATAAAACTATGTGCAATACATAAAAAATAAAATTCAGTTAAAGTAAAGCATCTCAAAATGTACTGTACAGTATATACAATGCAGTAGACTTACTGTTGGTACTTTATTACAAAATTAAAACTGAGGGTTTGGTGGGGCCTGGCAGTGTCACAACCAGTGGCACAGGTTCTCAGTAGCTTCCATGTCCTCCACTGCATGTACAGTGTTTCTCTTATTGTGTTTATTATTATCATTGTGTACACCAAACACTCTTTAAAAACATATTTTGTGGCACTTTAAAGACTTTTTCTTTCTCTTTACAATAGATGCGTACATTATCTCATCTTTTTTAATGGGAGTCTATGGGGAAATGTGCTCTGATTTACAAACGTTGATATACGAGAGGTTATTCAAGAAGAGAACTTTTATGTAAGTCAGGGAATACGTGTACACTGAGAGGCAAAATAGAAGCTCTCATTTTTGTTCATCAGTTGTTCATATTAACCAAAGATATCAGTGTTGTCAACTTGGTTTTGATATGATTTTTCATTAGTATATTGTATTTTGTCTTGTTTTCTTATTACAGTATTGTATTCTTTCATTCACCGAGGATTACAGTAGCTTTGTGTTAATGGTGGCTGTTTATGTAACATATTCAACAGGGATCTTAGTACTGTACTGTAGTAGGTGTGTGTTGGTCCATGCTTGTGTTTCATTAATGATATGGACAGTATTCAGCATCCATTTGATCATAGCTGACATTATGATCATTTATTGGCTGTTGCTTCATCATTATTTGTGTCTATATATACTTATTATTTTCTTGAATATTTTGCTCATAATTGTAATTTTTTGTATAATTTTATTTTTTAGTGTAGCTTTCAGAATTTTACTTTTATTTATTTTTTTTAGATAAACGTAGTGTATGAAGCAGTATCGAAGGAAGAAGATAATTTAATGTTTTGATACTGGGAGAAAGTTATTATACAGTAGTTATAAATACTTTAGTTACTGGCAGTACTTCCTAAATGAATGGGTAACACAAAACCTATCTTAATTATGATTAATTGTGGTCTGTATTTCCTATATTTACACCAATGAGATTATTTTGTAGGGTCTTAAACTATACATATATCATAGTGGAATAATTAGAATAGTTTATGATTTATATTATGTTGTTATAACTTTTTTATTATTATTATTATTAAAATCTGTATAATAAAAACTAATGGTTGAAACCAATCATCCCAGTAATCCATATGAGCTTATTGTGACAACAGACTTTAGGTTGTAAGTGAAATTAATATTTTTTTCCCCTAGAATAAGATCAGTGGTGGTTACTAGACAAGACTTGCTGTACTAATAACTGTACAGAGTATTAATGTTAGCATAAATGTGGTACAGTTGGAAAAATAAATTCGCAGAGACCCTACAAGTATAGGGTAGACAAAAAATATGGTAGGAGACGAGGAGTGGTAGGAGGGGGTAGTGGAGGCTTCGTTTGAGTGACGGGTACGGATACGTCGTGTGTTTAGAAGCGAGGTTTTTACACTGTCACCAGATCTTTTACCCTACCCTATATTTGTTGGGTCTCTGAAGTTATTTAGGTGACTATACCATGTTGACAATAACAAGAGTGGTACTGAACCATGTTGTGTACGAGTGTTAACAATTATGTTTATACCATGAGAATGTCAATATCAGTATTAATGTGGGATATATGCAGCACTTTACCTGGTAGTATTGTAGCAGTGGCTGTGAACGAGCGTCACGTTACTGATGCTGCGTTATTTTTGTTGTTGGATCTGCAGAAATTTATTTGTAATTCTGTATTGTCTACTCTGAATTTTGTTTTGCATGTTTGTCACTTAAATATTTTTTTTTATATGAAGCACAATATTTAATGATTTTTTTTTACAATTTCAATTGGTCATCATTAGTTTCATATGTTAAAAAAATGGGGTTTTCTTGTGATTTTCTGTTGAATGTGTACAGTTGCATGTCTTTTGCTTCACATGTAACAAGGTGTACAGTACCACGTTGTTCTACCAGGCTTAATGATTGGATTTCTAATATTATTTAAACTTTGGTGAACAGTATTGTTCAAACATTTTCTTGGTGTTTTCTAAGTAGTATTAGATATTCAAATTGAAATCATTAACTTTATTTTTATTGACTTGATTCAATATTGCACCTCCTGTCTGTGCTCACATTATCACCCATTACTCCTGTTGTTGTCAGGATCTAACACCAACAAGTCTTGAGGTATAAAGACCTCAGCATACAGGTACCCTAAACTTCAGTGGGGAGGACTAATTTGTGAGTGAGTTACATCTTCCCATTATACAAAGCTCTTTGAGGGGATTTCAAGAAGTAACTGTCGTCATTTAAAGCAGAAGGCTGAGAGTCATGATGTTAGTTAGCTTATGCATACCATACTTGTCACTTCAGGCACAACCATTAGCAGTCATTCTAGACTTCACTTCTCAGTTGTAGCCGCTGTTACAAGTCGAGCAGATACCTCCCCAGTTTACTATGTCTCCTGGAAGGGAGGTAAGTGTGTCTTGCCTCACTTTCCTCACGCTTGAACAGTTGTCTGTGTAAGCTTCACAATCCTAAACATTAGTACAGTATAACAATTGGCCTTTATTTCTTTTATGTTGTAGGAGTTGTTTACATTTACTAATGACTCACTTTGAATTGACTGTTATGTTTGTTTGTATTTGGGATCATCATACTCTCACTGTCAGTTAAGCCAAATTCAGATTTCACACAAAAGTAACTGGCTAATGATAAAAGAAATCTCTCTGGTGATCTGAAATGTAATTACACAACTTCTATTTAGGATAATGTCTTGGAGGGACACTGGGTAATGAACAGACCCAGTCATTTTGTTTTTCAGACTATTTTATACTTCTTTAATTTCTTTAGTGAGGTTGTAGGAGAGTCCTTATGTAATCTGTTTTTCAGCTTAGATTGAGTAAGGTCTTTAAATCTAAACTGCCCACAGAGTAGATACTGTACTCCCTCCATCTCCGTATAATTCCTAAAAGGAACATTAACTTAGGGCATCTTAAGACCCAACTAACTTAGGTAAACACCGTAGGAGGAAATGGTATATAGTACAGTACTGTATATATATGGGCCACCATCTTTGATTTCAAGACCAATGTGTCATTTTGATTTTGCCTTCAGCTGACATTTAAAGAGAATGGCCAATGCATTGCTTTTCTTATCCATAAATCTAATTTTTTTTATTTTGTATTTACCTTTTTTTTTTTTTTTTTAATATATTGAAAAGATATTAAACCCTAATCTTTACTGCTAACTGAACCTGTAGCATTAACTTATGGTTGGGTGTGAGATGGTTATAGAGTGTAGTAAAGAAGAGGTTAATGCCACTAAAGACAAGTATGAGCGTTTTCCACTGTTGATTTCTCCATTTGGGTCATTGATTATGTTGTTGTGCAAGGGTCTTCAAGTGATCTTTGTTTTATATGAATCAGTGACTTGAGATACTTTTGTTGTCCAAGTTTTCCATAATACACTATGTTTAGTACAATATAATAATGGTATGCACAAGAATAAAAAACAAATTATAGTTTGTATAATATTTCACACATTATGTATGAGGAATATAATAATTTGTTTGGATGTTCTGCAGGTACTGGAAAGCTCACTCAGATCACATATGGTCACACTTAAGTATCTTCAACACACACACACACACAGAATATCATGATAGCATTGTTAGAATTGAAGTTAATAGGTATCATTCATAATTTCTTTGTCATCAGTGAAGTTATAATTGTGAGGCAAAGTAATTCATTGTTTAATATGAAACTTTGGGAGGGATTATTATGGTCCTTCATCTGTTAGGACACCAGAGGGACACAAAATCTTCATACAGTACCTTTACAATGCATAAAGTCTCTATTATTGTATATGGTGAGATATTTTGCATTAGAGAGCAAAGCTAAGGCAGCTAAAAAGGGTTAGGGCAGTGCTCATCAAACACTTCTTTATAATATTTTTTACATAACCACTGAATGCCTGATAAGTCTACACTGTGTCATTCATGTTGTAGGTATTCAGTATCTCCAACCAGTCAGTGATCCTGCATCCCAATAGTTACCAAGCTCCTCCTCCTCACACAGCCCCTCTTAGTGTTAATGTAAGAAACAAGTCATCTGCCTGCAGGATCATGACCCCCTTTCCCACATCCAGTACCCATATCTCTGGCCTTATCACCGTGTAATGTAATCTCGTCGGCTTGACACAATAAAGTGGAAGTAATGGTGTTGCTTGAATATTATTAGCCTCTGAACTGATTAAAAGATCAAGGAAAAATAATAGTAATCAGGAGCCTTTGAAGTGATGGTACGACATACACAATGACAATGAGGTACAGTATTTAATCTGACAATTGATTAAGATGTAAATTTTACTGGAGTGCTTCAGGCTAAGTGGAGATTTTGATCTCCACTTAGGCTGACAGATCTATAGCAATGACAATTAAACACACAGACCCCCTACCACATTTTCCTCAGCAAAAAAAGAAATACTGTACCTTGCATAATTAATACCCTGTAACACACACCACCTATAGTAAGAACAGATGACAGGTGTAAACATCATCTTTAAAACATAATTACAAGGATTATAACATAACCTACAAATTCAACCGTTTAAGTAGGTTTCCTCACTCGAATTGAACGATGGTAAGGTTCCTCTTTTAGGGGTAAATCAGAGTCAAGTAGGTCCTGAGGGATCCAGTTGATATTTCAAAGATTTTAGCACATGCTGTAGTTTCCAGTAATGGTTTCTATGGGCAATGAATCTTTCCATTTCCCTGGGGAAGCATGATCTAGTGTAAACACAGGAAACTCACAGCCATCTGGATAAAGCGGATAAGCAAATTAGGAGTGACACTCGTCAGATTCACCAACTCTACCAGTGGGTTAGATTTATGCACAAACTTTTGTACTAACACAGGAGATGAGAGCCAAGAAGGAAAGAAAAATAATCTTGTGAGGTATCTCATTAGTAGCAGTTCAATAACACCTCTTGAACCATTGTGAAAAGGAGGTGAATCAAACAACTAAGCTTGTGGGTCATAGAAGGACATTCAGATACCTAGATAACTAATTACAATATTATAAATTCATTTTATTGTAATTACAGTATACAGTAGTTAATTTTACCGCCACACCACCCCGTTAAGTACTGTACTGCGGTGTCCCTCAGGACTCATTTAATTTTAAACTCAGGTTGAAACATGACCCCTCTCCAAGGGAAGATGTTGTTTAATAATACGGGAGTCAGCCTTATTGTCATCCGGTGCAGGTGTGTTGTTTTATCTCATATGGGGTCGATACTACTTCATTTTGGGAAGAGCAAACTTTTGATCCTGACTGTACATGTGCGTCAGATGAACCTATTAGGCAACAATACCCTACCAATGATTCTTTCCATATACAGTATACAGTACGTGAAACGTAAGCCAACATCACCAAGTACAGTAACTTCCTGAGCTAAAGGAGATATTCAGGGTCAGTTCTAGGAAACAGCTAACTAATCATAAACTCCCAAAACCTTAAGGTAGATGTAAGTTTATTCTGGTAATATTCACTCTTCAGCAACCATGTCATCTATTGTACTTAATGTGTACATGTGTGTAGTGATTAAAATACAGGGAGGACCAGCAGTACTGACGTCATTTGCAGCACAGCTTCTTCGTACTCGAGGCACTCGTCATCAACCACGTGGAAGGAGGCCATGAGAGTACAATTAGGCAGGATATATATATATATGGGTGCATGAAAAAAACTCAATGGCTGATTGAAACTTTTGGAAAGTGCAGCAAGAACCCATCCAGCCACTTCAGAGTGGGATGGCTGTTCTGAGATTTTTCACCAAATTATTAAAAAAGTCTCCCTATGTGCTACTAAAAGTTTTGGTCCACACACTCATGCAAACATGCTGCATAATTGAGTTTATAACATTTACCATGCAGCATAAAGAGGTTAGAGGCCTTTGTGTTATGGGAGAATGTTAAAAGTTAAGACTGGAAAGCAAATGAAGTAGCACTAAGGTTAGCAAAAACTTCAAGAGAATTACTTGAAGTTTACTAAGAAATTTGGTCACAATTAGGGATAATAAATATTAATGGACACAAGTTGATGGTCAGGGGAAGCCAGAGATTGGGTTGGATGAATGAAATTTAAAAAAAATGGGTCCTCATAGAGATGCAAATTTTTTGATTGATAAAAACAGTCCGAGAACGTTTTAGAGTGGAGAACTGTGGTCGCCAAACTCCAGATATGAAAATGGTACTCTGGTTGGTTGAATAGGATACTTACAAACTGCATAAGTCGTGACCAATCGCCTAGGCAGCTAACAAGCAAATCAGTGGCTGAGAAAATATAAGTAAAAGTAATTTATAATTTCACCATTTATCAGCTTACTGGCTATTAGTCCCATCTTTTATTACTCTATGATCTTTATTGTCCAGTACTATTACAACAGGAACCTGTAGTGTCATTCCTAAACTAACCTAACCAAATGGGTCCGACTAATTACCCAAATGTAGCCGCAATGAAGTCAAATAATGGTCCTACATGAATAAATCGGACTGCCAATCAATTCTCGACTAGTATTTGGTGTCATTAAGTAAAAAAAATTGGAAAACTTAATTTAAAGTGAGTTAATAGATCGCGTGCATGTACCGAGGGAGCGAGTAATTACCCAAATGTAGCCTTGAGTGGGCGGGCGGGTCGTGTTGCGTCTCTGTAACAAAGCGTGTTCGGCATCCGGGCCTTCGATGTAGAGCGGCAGAAATTGGACAGTGATTACATAAGTTCGTCAAGATCGTCTTAGTGAGGTGAAAGTGTAAATCGATGTCTGACTTTTCATGCTAGACACGATTGTATTTTTGAAAACTCAATTTCCACCGAGTTGGAGGTACAGCCAGGGTCACAGGCCTATAACCACACAATCACTGCCACATGACAAAGCTTTTATTTTATTTTATTTTTTAGGGTGTTGTGGTCACGGCTGTGATAAAGGCCAACCAGGGAGTGTAGTACTGTGCCTTCAGTTAAATCAGTTCATAGTTGTCATCAGTGAATGCAGAAGAGACTATAATAACTTAAAGTGAATACATATTGGCAATCGAGCTGGTAAGGACAACTGCCAGCCTATACGTGTCATAGGTGCCACAGAGACTTTAAATTTTATTTTGTTGTGTGCTTGCTCAAGGACTGAATCTGTGTTTATAATACACCACTCACAGGGAGATACAGTGTACACAGTGATAGTTCATAGTGTCATCAGTGACCGCTGAAGTTGTAAATAACTTAAAGTGAGCGCTAACTAGCAAGCAAGCTGGAAAGGCACCGTGCCAGCTGAAACCAAGTCGTGTCATAGGTGCCACAGAGACTTTAAATTTTATGTTGATTGTGTGCTTTCTCAAGGACTGAAACTGTGCCTACAATACACCATTCACAGGGAGATACAGTGTACGCAGTCACAGACGACAACTCTATAGGCAACAGAGAGTAGCTAAGTACTTTTTCTCTCTTTATTTTCTTTGAAATAGGTGTAGATTTATACACAGTCTGCACCCCCCCCCCCACAACAACAACAACCATGAGTTTGATATGTGATTACTGCAGGGAGACGTCGGATATGGAGGATGCAGTTTAGGGCGGGCGGGTCGTGTTGCGTCTCTGTAACAAAGCGTGTTCGGCATTCGGGCCTTCGATGTAGAGCGGCAGAAATTGGACAGTGATTACATAAGTTCGTCAAGATCGTCTTAGTGAGGTGAAAGTGTAAATCGATGTCGGACTTTTCATGCTAGACACGATTGTATTTTTGAAAACTCAATTTCCACCGAGTTGGAGGTACAGCCAGAGTCACGAGGCCTATAACCACACAATCACTGCCACATGACAAAGCTTTTATTTTATTTTATTTTTTAGGCTGTTGTGGTCACGGCTGTGATAAAGGCCAACCAGGGAGTGTAGTACTGTGCCTTCAGTTAAATCAGTTCATAGTTGTCATCAGTGAATGAAGAAGAGACTATAATAACTTAAAGTGAATACATATTGGCAATCGAGCTGGTAAGGACAACTGCCAGCCTATTCGTGTCATAGGTGCCACAGAGACTTTAAATTTTATTTTGTTTGTGTGCTTGCTCAAGGACTGAATCTGTGTTTATAATACACCACTCACAGGGAGATACAGTGTACACAGTGATAGTTCATAGTGTCATCAGTGATCGCTGAAGTTGTAAATAACTTAAAGTGAGCGCTCACTAGCAAGCAAGCTGGAAAGGCACCGTGCCAGCTGAAACCAAGTCGTGTCATAGGTGCCACAGAGACTTTAAATTTTATTTTATGTTGATTGTGTGCTTGCTCAAGGACTGAAACTGTGCCTACAATACACCATTCACAGGGAGATACAGTGTACGCAGTCGCAGACGACAACTCCATAGGCAACAGAGAGTAGCTAAGTACTTTTTTCTCTCTTTATTTTCTTTGAAATAGGTGTAGATCTATACACAGTCTACACCCCCCCCACAACAACAACAACCATGAGTTTGGTATGTGATTACTGCAGGGAGACGTCGGATATGGAGGATGCAGGCCTAACTAATGCAACGTCTAGGAAGTTACTAACTGCCGTAAAGCTTGATGGCTGTTGCTGGTATTGCCCTGGCTGCATAGTCAAGGTGAATGAAGCGATTGCAATCCATAAGGGAACGAGTTCTCTAGGGACGAAAATAGATGAAGCAGGAGCCCTGCTGGTTGACAAACTGGAGCAAGTTGAGAAAGAGATCCTTGCTAGGACTGAGGAAGTAGCTAATAGAATGGAGGTGGTTGCTAAGAGGAGCTATGCGGACGTATTAGGAGGGCCACGGGTGGGGGGGGCGGAGAGTAATGCAGAATCAGTACAGGTTCTACAGCAGATTGGGACTCTGAAAAAGTGTGTCGAAGAAATGAAAATTAACGGACCTACTGTTAGGGGAGAGGAGGAACACCAGGAACGGCTCCAGCGCAGGAACAATGTAATAGTTTTTGGAGTCCCAGAGAGCCAGGCAGAGGGAACTGTGAGTAAGGAAACACACGACAAGGTGCTGGTTCAAAATATTTGCACAGAGGTTCTGAAGATTCCAGCAACCCCTCAGGATGTGAGGAGACTGGGACAAAAGCAGGGGGCTAAGCCTCGCCCCCTCAGGATCACATTAGGGAGTGAGGAGGAAAAATGGCAAGTTATCCGGCAGGCAAAAAACTTAGCAAGGAGCGAGGCATTTCGAGATGTATTTATTCACCCAGACCGCACGGTAATGCAGAGGGAACAGCACAAGAAGCTCCTGCTGGACTTGAAGCAGAGGAGGGAGGAGTCGAGAAGGAACGGGGACAGGTGCACATGGGTTATACTCAGGGGGAGGGTAGTGGAAACAAGTGTGCCGACACAGGGCCAGGGGGCAGCAGTGCACCCTCCACCCACTCAACCCCCCACCCGGGAGGCGGCACCAGCTCAGCCTACCGGACAGGAGGAAACGAGCGCCGTGTAAACAACGAAATTTTTAACCACACCCTGCAAAATACAGTGTACTTAGCAAATGCTGCAGCTTCTGAGAATGTGGGTGGAGCGGGTTTATTACTAAGAGCAGAGACGTTACCGAGAACAAATTCTGGCTTGAATGTCATGTACACTAATACCGACACGTTCCTGGATAAGAGGGAGGAGTTTGAAACACTACTAAGAGTACACCAACCAGATATTGTAGGAGTTGTAGAACTGTTGTACAAGAACAGGAGAATCGACCCAGAGGAATGTGAGTTCAGTATTGCTGGATATGACTCATTTACGAACCTAACTCAAGAATCCTGCAGGAGTGGTGTGGTTATCTACGCTAGGCAAGACCTTAGAGCCAGCCAGGCGAGGGTACAGGGAGAGGATGTTTTTGAAGAGTCCAAGTGGTGTAAAATTAAATTAAAGGGAGGGGACTTACTTATCGTCGGGTGTATCTACAGATCCCCGAACTGTGGCCCACTAAATCAAAGGAACTTAAGAACCTTAATAAACAATGCGGCGATGCTCAACCCCAGCCACCTCCTTATCATGGGGGACTTTAACTATGGCGACATAGACTGGAGAAACGAGTCAACCCCGAATGACTTGAATAATCCTGCTACTCTTTTTGTAGAAACTCTGAGAGATAATTTTCTGTTCCAACATGTGAGAGACCCGACACATTACAGAGGGGAGCAAACACCTAAGCCACTTGACCTCATCATAACAAACGAGGAGGGTATGGTGGCCAAACTGGAACACCTTGCCCCAGTTGGCACCAGTCACCATACAGTGTTGTCATTCAGATTTAACTGTTACCTAGTTCAAGATAAGGCCAGGCCAAGGTGCAAATATTACAAGGGAAATTACAATGGGACGAGGGAAGAGATGAGGGGTATCAACTGGCCTGACTTATTAAGGTACAAGAACGCAGACACTACGCTGAATATCATAACTAGTAAAATGACCCATTTGATCGATAAATATATACCCAAGACAAAACCCAGTGCTTCTAGGAATACGAGGGGATCCCTACACATAAACCATGCGGCGGTCGACAAAATTAAGAAGAAAACCCAGAAATTCAAGACGTGGGTTGGGTCAAACGATGAGCAAGACAGGAGGATGTATGCAAGAGCCAGAAACCAAGCAAAGATAGAGTGTAGGAGGGCTGAAAAAGAGTTCCAAAGGCTGGTTGCACGCGAGGTCAAGTCAAACCCAAAGGCGTTTTACCGCTATGCAAAGTCGAAATTGAAAACGCGAGTAGGAGTATCAGACCTGAGGCTTGAAGATGGTAGTTACGCAGATTCTGACCAGGATAAAGCTGAGGCATTGAACAGCTTCTTTTCCTCAGTGTTCACAAGAGAGGATGCAACTAACCTTCCTGCGTTTGAGGACAGACGGTTCGACACAGCACTGACCCACATTGTGTTCACAGAAGAGGGTATTAGAAATAAACTGTCCAGGCCAAAGGTCCATAAGAGTCCTGGACCTGACATGGTGCATCCTAGAGTGCTAAGGGAGCTGTGCAACGAGCTTGCAGAGCCCCTGAAGATTCTGTTTTGTAAATGCCTGGATGAACAAATGGTCCCCAGTGAATGGAAAGTGGCTTATGTGAGTCCTATCTTCAAGAAGGGCGATAGGCACTCCACGAACAACTATAGACCGGTGAGCCTGACCAGCATAATATGTAAAGTACTTGAGAGTATTATCAGAGATGCAGCGATGAAACATCTACTACGAAACAACCTTGTAAAAGATTGCCAACACGGTTTTATGCCGGGGCGCTCTTGCTTGACACAATTGCTCAAGGTATTGGATATTTGGACCCATATTCTAGAACGGGGTGGTAATATCGACAATATTTACTTAGATTTTGCCAAGGCTTTCGACAGTGTACCCCACGAAAGGCTGAAAATCAAACTGGAAGGGTACGGAATTCGGGGAAATGTCCTAGCGTGGATAGAAGACTTTCTACATGACCACAAGCAATGTGTGGTGATTAATGGCACGAAATCGTCATCTGTACCTGTAACAAGTGGGGTACCGCAGGGTAGTGTATTGGGCCCGCTGTTGTTTGTTTGTTTCATAAATGATATGCCTGACGTTGTACACTCCTCCATACAAATGTTTGCCGATGACGCCAAGTTATTTCGGGAAATTAAGAACCAAGCGGACTGTGAAGAGCTGCAGAAGGACCTCTGTGGGGTCCAGGAATGGTCGAAGGAATGGCTGCTGAGATTCAATGTCACGAAGTGTAAGAGGATGCACCTGGGGCGTACCAACGGTAAGGAGGCGTACCATATGTCCCAACGGGATGAAGAAAATGTACTAGTTGAGACTGTGTGTGAGAAGGACCTAGGTGTGTATGTTGACAATGAGCTGAAGTTCTCGGGCCATTGTGAGAAGAAGGTAAATCAGGCAAATAAATTATTGGGTCTTATAAGAAGGTCGTTCAGATATCTAGACGGTCCGTCCCTCGTGACGATCTTCAGGAGTGAAGTGCTTCCCCATCTGGAGTACTGTCGCCCCATCTGGTCCCCGAGATATGCTAGGGACTGTCAGTTGGTTGAAAATGTTCAAAGGAGGGCCACCAAGCTGGTGCCTGCACTTCGGCATCTCAGCTACCCTGCGAGATTGGAGCGCCTGAACTTGCCTAGCTTATACTACAGACGGGCAAGGGGGGACCTAGTTGAGGTTTATAAGCATCTCAGGGGGCACTACTCAGTTGAGTGTCCTTACTTGGAGCTGGCGGACGCTCGCCCCACAAGGGTCACAGCTCAAGATTGAAGAAGCCGCAAGTCCGGAAAACCGTGAGGGCAAACTTTTTCGGAGTGAGGGTTGTAAACTCTTGGAACAATCTACCAGAAAGTGTTGTGACGGCACCGAGTGTGAGCTCTTTCAAGAGAAGACTTGACCAACACTGGAGCAGGTTCAGGTACATTCAGGAGCCGGTGCATGCCCAGTATTTGCCAACAGTGCGTGACAGAGACGTGACCGATCGCCCGGGCGGCTAGCGAGCCGACCTTTTGGTGAAGAATATAAAGGAAAAGAGTCGTGACCGATCGCCCAAGCGGCTAACAAGCCGATCAGTGGCGAAGAGGATAAAAGTAAAAAAAAAAGTAAAAAGTAAGCTAATGCAGCGTTTAGGAAGTTACTAACTGCCGTAAAGCTTGATGGCTGTTGCTGGTATTGCCTTGGCTGCATAGTCAAGGTGAATGAAGCGATTGCAATCCATAAGGGAACGAGTTCTCTAGGGACGAAAATAGATGAAGCAGGAGCCCTGCTGGTTGACAAACTGGAGCAAGTTGAGAAAGAGATCCTTGCTAAGACTGAGGAAGTAGCTAATAGAATGGAGGTGGTTGCTAAGAGGAGTTATGCGGACGTATTAGGAGGGCCACGGGGGGGGGCGGAGAGTAATGCAGAATCAGTACAGGTTCTACAGCAGATTGGGACTCTGAAAAAGTGTGTCGAAGAAATGAAAATTAACGCACCTACTGTTAGGGGAGAGGAGGAACACCAGGAACGGCTCCAGCGCAGGAACAATGTAATAGTTTTTGGAGTCCCAGAGAGCCAGGCAGAGGGAACTGTGAGTAAGGAAACACACGACAAGGTGCTGTTTCAAAATATTTGCACAGAGGTTCTGAAGATTCCAGCAACCCCTCAGGATGTGAGGAGGCTGGGACAAAAGCAGGGGGCTAAGCCTCGCCCCCTCAGGATCACACTAGGGAGTGAGGAGGAGAAATGGCAAGTTATTCGGCAGGCAAAAAACTTAGCAAGGAGCGAGGCATTTCGGGATGTATTTATTCACCCAGACCGCACGGTAATGCAGAGGGAACAGCACAAGAAGCTCCTGCAGGACTTGAAGCAGAAGAGGGAGGAGTCGAGGAGGAACGGGGACAGGTGCACATGGGTTATACTCAGGGGGAGGGTAGTGGAAACAAGTGTGCCGACACAGGGCCAGGGGGCAGCAGTGCACCCTCCACCCACTCAACCCCCCACCCGGGAGGCGGCACCAGCTCAGCCTACCGGACAGGAGGGAACGAGCGCCGTGTAAACAATGACATTTTTAACCACACCCTGCAAAATACAGTGTACTTAGCAAATGCTGCAGCTTCTGAGAATGTGGGTGGAGCGGGTTTATTACTAAGAGCAGAGACGTTACCGAGAACAAATTCTGGCTTGAATGTCATGTACACTAATACCGACACGTTCCTTGATAAGAGGGAGGAGTTTGAAACACTACTAAGAGTACACCAACCAGATATTGTAGGAGTTGTAGAACTGTTGTACAAGAACAGGAGAATCGACCCAGAGGAATGTGAGTTCAGTATTGCTGGATATGACTCATTTACGAACCTAACTCAAGAATCCTGCAGGAGGGGTGTGGTTATCTACGCTAGGCAAGACCTTAGAGCCAGCCAGGCGAGGGTACAGGGAGAGGATGTTTTTGAAGAGTCCAAGTGGTGTAAAATTAAATTAAAGGGAGGGGACTTACTTATCGTCGGGTGTATCTACAGATCCCCGAACTGTGGCCCACTAAATCAAAGGAACTTAAGAACCTTAATAAACAATGCGGCGATGCTCAACCCCAGCCACCTCCTTATCATGGGGGACTTTAACTATGGCGACATCGACTGGAGAAACGAGTCAACCCCGAATGACTTGAATAATCCTGCTACTCTTTTTGTAGAAACTCTGAGAGATAATTTTCTGTTCCAACATGTGAGAGACCCGACACATTACAGAGGGGAGCAAACACCCAAGCCACTTGACCTCATCATAACAAACGAGGAGGGTATGGTGGCCAAACTGGAACACCTTGCCCCAGTTGGCACCAGTCACCATACAGTGTTGTCATTCAGATTTAACTGTTACCTAGTTCAAGATAAGGCCAGGCCAAGGTGCAAATATTACAAGGGAAATTACAATGGGATGAGGGAAGAGATGAGGGGTATCAACTGGCCTGACTTATTAAGGTACAAGAACGCAGACACTACGCTGAATATCATAACTAGTAAAATGACCCATTTGATCGATAAATATATACCCAAGACCAAACCCAGTGCTTCTAGGAATACGAGGGGATCCCTACACATGAACCATGCGGCGGTCGACAAAATTAAGAAGAAAACCCAGAAATTCAAGACGTGGGTTGGGTCAAACGATGAGCAAGACAGGAGGATGTATGCAAGAGCCAGAAACCAAGCAAAGATAGAGTGTAGGAGGGCTGAAAAGGAGTTCCAAAGGCTGGTTGCACGCGAGGTCAAGTCAAACCCAAAGGCGTTTTACCGCTATGCAAAGTCGAAATTGAAAACGCGAGTAGGAGTATCAGACCTGAGGCTTGAAGATGGTAGTTACGCAGATTCTGACCAGGATAAAGCTGAGGCATTGAACAGCTTCTTTTCCTCAGTGTTCACAAGAGAGGATGCAACTAACCTTCCTGCGTTTGAGGACAGACGGTTCGACACAGCACTGACCCACATTGTGTTCACAGAAGAGGGTATTAGAAATAAACTGTCCAGGCTAAAGGTCCATAAGAGTCCTGGACCTGACATGGTGCATCCTAGAGTGCTAAGGGAGCTGTGCAACGAGCTTGCAGAGCCCCTGAAGATTCTGTTTTGTAAATGCCTGGATGAACAAATGGTCCCCAGTGAATGGAAAGTGGCTTATGTGAGTCCTATCTTCAAGAAGGGCGATAGGCACTCCACGAACAACTATAGACCGGTGAGCCTGACCAGCATAATATGTAAAGTACTTGAGAGTATTATCAGAGATGCAGCGATGGAACATCTACTACGAAACAACCTTGTAAAAGATTGCCAACACGGTTTTATGCCGGGGCGCTCTTGCTTGACACAATTGCTCAAGGTATTGGATATTTGGACCCATATTCTAGAACGGGGTGGTAATATCGACAATATTTACCTAGATTTTGCCAAGGCTTTCGACAGTGTACCCCACGAAAGGCTGAAAATCAAACTGGAAGGGTACGGAATTCGGGGAAATGTCCTAGCGTGGATAGAAGACTTTCTACATGACCGCAAGCAATGTGTGGTGATTAATGGCACGAAATCGTCATCTGTACCTGTAACAAGTGGGGTACCGCAGGGTAGTGTATTGGGCCCGCTGTTGTTTGTTTGTTTCATAAATGATATGCCTGACGTTGTACACTCCTCCATACAAATGTTTGCCGATGACGCCAAGTTATTTCGGGAAATTAAGAACCAAGCGGACTGTGAAGAGCTGCAGAAGGACCTCTGTGGGCTCCAGGAATGGTCGAAGGAATGGCTGCTGAGATTCAATGTCACGAAGTGTAAGAGGATGCACCTGGGGCGTACCAACGGTAAGGAGGCGTACCATATGTCCCAACGGGATGAAGAAAATGTACTAGTTGAGACTGTGTGTGAGAAGGACCTAGGTGTGTATGTTGACAATGAGCTGAAGTTCTCGGGCCATTGTGAGAAGAAGGTAAATCAGGCAAATAAATTATTGGGTCTTATAAGAAGGTCGTTCAGATATCTAGACGGTCCGTCCCTCGTGACGATCTTCAGGAGTGAAGTGCTTCCCCATCTGGAGTACTGTCACCCCATCTGGTCCCCGAGATATGCTAGGGACTGTCAGTTGGTTGAAAATGTTCAAAGGAGGGCCACCAAACTGGTGCCTGCACTTCGGCATCTCAGCTACCCTGAGAGATTGGAGCGCCTGAACTTGCCTAGCTTATACTACAGACGGGCAAGGGGGGACCTAGTTGAGGTTTATAAGCATCTCAGGGGGCACTACTCAGTTGAGTGTCCTTACTTGGAGCTGGCGGACGCTCGCCCCACAAGGGGTCACAGCTCAAGATTGAAGAAGCCGCAAGTCCGGAAAACCGTGAGGGCAAACTTTTTCGGAGTGAGGGTTGTAAACTCTTGGAACAATCTACCAGAGAGTGTTGTGACGGCACCGAGTGTGAGCTCTTTCAAGAGAAGACTTGACCAACACTGGAGCGGGTTCAGGTACATTCAGGAGCCGGTGCATGCCCAGTATTTGCCAACAGTGCGTGACAGAGACGTGACCGATCGCCCGGGCGGCTAGCGAGCCGACCTTTTGGTGAAGAATATAAAGGAAAAGAGACGTGACCGATCGCCCAAGCGGCTAACAAGCCGATCAGTGGCGAAGAGGATAAAAGCAATGAAGTCAAATGATGGTCCTACAAGAATAAATCGGACTGCCAATCACTTCTCGACTAATATTTGGTGTACAAAGTCATAAAAATTGGTAAACTTAATTTAATCTGAGTTAATAGGTCGAGTCCATGTACCTAACCTAACCTAACACAACTCAGATTAAATTAAGTTTACCAAATTTTTGTGACTTTATGACACCAATAATAATCGAGAAGTGATTCACAGCCCGATTTACGTTTGTAGGACCATCATTTGACTTCATTGCGACTACATTTGGGTAATTACTCGCTCCCTCGGTACAAGCACGCGATCTATTAACTCACTTTAAATTAAGTTTTCCAATTTTTTGTGACTTTGTGACGCCAAATACTAGTCGAGAAGTGGTTGTCAGTCAGACTTATTCATGTAGGACCATTATTTGACTTCATTGCGGCTACATTTGGGTAATTAGTGGGACCGTAACCAGACCTAATAATTATGACCCTACCTAATCTCGCATATCCTAATCTAAACTTGTGGGGTTATGAGATACTGTATTGGTTCACACTCAGGATGGGATGAAGAAAGGAAACTCACAATGTGCTCACTGCATACATATTGTATTGGATGTACAATGCAGCTTGTTGCTGGGTAAGCAGCATGGTAACAAGCGTTGAGTAGAGAGAGCTGGTTGGTGAGGGTGCCCAGAGTGAGGACACCAGCTTGAGGGACGCCAAGGTCGCCGGCGGGAGCCGTCAGGCTGGTGCGGAGGAGGTGTTGCTTGCTGGTGGCAGTGAGTAGAAAGAGGCTGGTCACAGCCACTATCTTGGGAGCAGTGGTAAAGCGTGCATGTCAACCATATGTCCATTAAGTGAATGGCTTATATATTTTGATAAAATACCTATAGTAACCTAAATAATATTTAACTAAGTCATATATTGTATATCCGTGCTTGAAATATTAATGCGTGTTGGTTGTACAGTGAGCAGTCGTAATCGTCGGAACTATTGATTGTGAAGATAAAATTCTCCAAATTCGGTTGGTGGCAATAATAAAGAAATCAATATTGGATATAGAAATTTTAATAACAAATAGTTCACATAATGAAACTACTGTATAGTCAATAATGACAAAATGAATATTACGTTATAAATTATTAGCCAAAAATTTAAAAGAATGAGTTTCAGGATTATTAGGAACCCTAGCATATTGGTTTGATAGGTTGTAGTGGAATCCTCCCCTACAAGTGTCGTTTGTCGCCGAGTAGCCGAACCTTTTCGAATTCCCCAGCCTACACCTCCAGAGCCGCCTATAGGAGCGGGGCTCAACTATCTACCCACGCCTTATAAGACCTGACACCGCTTTGACCAGCCTACTTCTACCAGCAAGCAACACCTACTCCGCGCCAGCCTGGCGGCTCCCGCCGGCGACCTTGGCGTCCCTCAAGCTGCGTGTCCTCACTCTGGGCACCCTCACCAACCAGCTCTCTCCACTCAACGCTTGTTACCATGCTGCCTACCCAGCAACAAGCTGCATTGTACACCCAATACAATATGTATACAGTGAGCACGTTGTGAGTTTCCTTGCTCAGTACCTCACCGCTGCTGCGAGTATCGGAATGACGAGCAAGGACGTGGAACTCTTCGTAATGATAATTGCTTGAAGATCTTCCAAGCGGCAAAGTCTCTGATATCTCGCCTGACGGCTGATGCGGCCAAGTCTCCAATGTCTCCCCCCGACGGTTGACGATTGCGATTGCGGTGATTTTTCTGGGAAATATTGTATCGGGTACGTGAATAATAATGAAGACAGAGACGATGATGTGGGGATTTACCGGTTGGGGAGCCACTGTGACGGTTACCCTTACCAGTACCTGACCGCTGCGGCGAGTATCGGGATGACGAGCAAGGACGTGGAACTCTTCGTAACGCGAATTGCTTGAAGATCTTCCAAGAGGCCAAGTCTCCGATATCTCGCCTGACGGTTGATGCGGCCGAGTCAAAAATGTCTCCCCCCGATGGTTGGCGAGTGCGGTGATCGTTCTGGGAATTACTGTATCGGGTACGTAAATAATTATGAAGACAGAGACGATGATGTGGGACTTTACCTGTTGGGGGAGCCACTGACAGTTACCCTTACCATTGTAGTGGATTCCTCCCCTACAAGTGCCGTTTGTCGCCGAGTAGCCGAACATATAAGGTATATAGAGATAAAGAACATATAAGAATATAAGCAAGAATATATATGAATAAGTATATATATATGTAAAGAATTGAAGAAGGATAAGTATATAAAACAGGGTACTCATTGGAAAGAGTGCTACACAGAACATATAAGTATATGAATAAATAGAATACTCACAGAAAAGAATAGATGGATAGTAAATTATTGAAAAAAGAAAACTCGGCCCGTGTGAGTTCTTTCAAGAGAAGACTTGACCAACACTGGAGCGGGTTCAGGTACATTCAGGAGCCGGTGCATGCCCAGTATTTGCCAACAGTGCGTGACAGAGACGTGACCGATCGCCCGGGCGGCTAGCGAGCCGATCAGTGGCGAAGAGGATAAAAGTAAAAGTAATATTCCTAACACGGATATACAGTATATGACTTAGTTAAATATTATTTAGGTTTCTATAGATATTTTATCAAAATATATAAGCCATTCACTTAATCCTAATAAAATAGTAGTCAGTAGTACTCATGACGTCACAACCCAATTATCAACAAACTCATTTGGCTACCAGGGAAATATATCATAATTATGGACGATTTTCACTTTATTTGTGTATGGAAAACAACTGAAACAAATATGTATGTTTATTATAATACCAGTAACACAGTTTATGTAATTTACTAAAACAGTGAGTTCGGTAAGTTTTTCTTGTCACCGTTCACTTTTAGCAAGTTAAAAATATATTTTTCTAGTGTATTTGTGTGTTGAGACCGAATATGACCTTTCTTTTAGGCGGAAATTAGCCGTTTTTTTGCGATTTTTTTTCGTTTGACGTTTTCCGAGAAAAAAAAGTGTCTAAGCGACTAAAAAATACACAAAAAAAAAAACACTAGAAAAACAATAACCAAACCTAACCTAACTTAACTTAACCGACTCTCACCATATGATGGAATCCCCTATTTCTTACCTTATTGGTTCTTGTTCGTCGTTGCATTCTGGGATTCTTACCCAACGTCACATATGTTGGTCTTTGCGATATTTACATTGTCTTGCTCTTAGTACACTTTACTGAGGTTGGAAGAACACCATACGATCGAAAAAATGCTATAGTTTCTTCTTTTTTTTTCTAAAAACTCGCAATCAGCTCCATATGCTTTAAGTGACACCCATCACAGACTTCCATAGTCGGAACTGATCTTGAATTTCAAAATGAGTATGGCAACTAATTCAGTTTGTAGAGTGGATACCCAGTTGTTAATTCTAACTCCTTTCTCAATTATATTACCATCCAGGTTGAGTCTAGCTGTACTTCCAGCCCTCCCGCAGGCAGTGTTAAGAATCCTCCTTCAGTGTGTGAACTAGTCTGTGCATTGTATCATCAGTCTGTAGCAGGTGTGTGTATGTGTTCAAGAGCTCCTCAATTTTGGCAGTGTGTTCAGAGAATAAATGCTTTGTATAATTAATTTTTAGGCAGATACGTCCCATTTGTTACATGATATCGAAGGGCTGTCCGCCAGGGTGGCAGGAAGCGCTGTTGTCTCAACTTTGTACAGGTGGTCTAGTCCAAACATCTTCATATGTGTAGCTGTAGTTTGGATCCATTTAGACTCACCAGTCCCATGGTTCATACATTCTAGCAATTTTAGGGAAACAATGTCATCAGGATCACCACGCAGAAGCCTCAGGGCTATCATGAGGTTGACTTCAATTATTCTATCTTTAACACTGGGTATACCTAGTTCTTTCCTCATATTAAGTGGTGGTGTGAGGTGTGGGTGGTGGTGTGGGGCGGTGGTGGAGTGAGGTGTGGGTGGTGGTGTGGGGTGTAGGTGGTGGTGTGAGAATGGAGGTGGAGGTATGGGGTGTGTGGAGGTGGAGGTGTGGGGTGTGTGGAGGTGAAGGTGTGGGGTGTGGTGGTAATTCGCGTAACTCTCACTAATATGTCATGCGTTCGAGCCTCGGCCCGGACATATGTGAGAAGGGTGTTATCCAGTGTTACTATTATTTATTATTATTATTATTATTATTATTATTATTATTATTATTATTATTATTA
>NW_024711616.1:0-12569 GCF_018991925.1 Homarus americanus | reverse complement strand
CCTCATTAGAGAAAGGTGAAGGAGCACACAGTGAACATACAGATTGATGGTTGCACGCGTAGATAATGTAAGGTGAGATGTTAAACACCAGACACGTAGTGTAGTAACTCCCTCACAGATGGCGTTATGAGGGGCCTGATGATGTAGCAGTTACCTCACAGATGGTGTTATGAGGAACTTCACATGATGATGCTGTAGCAAAACATTCACTACGTGGTGTCGTAGCATCTTGGGGACACCACGTGGTCGACATGACTCACTCATTCAAGTGGGTGAGGTGTGGTCCCAGGCCTCTCTATCGTGGAGTCTCAGGGGAAGTATAACTGGGTACCTGGGACCTCACTGTGTGAAGGTGGTTAGCTAGCTTGGGTAAGACTCAACTGCCAAGTTGTTTTTCACTGAGTTAAGCACTGTTCACCACTATTCATCACTGGTTCCATTCCTTTGCCAAATGAGATAGTACCTTATGGCAAGAACTTGTTGATAGTCCGGTGGGGAGGAGGGTTCAGGGGAGTGAGTTGGTATGGGCCAACATATAAATAATAATAATAATAATAATTTACGGTTTATTGAAAGAGCTTGGCAGCCAGAAGGCTGAAAATATACAGTTACATATTTGGGGAATGGGTTACGAATTACAAATAATATACAAGTAACATGCGTGACACAAATAAGACATATAATAACTGGCTGGGGAAAAGCTCAAACTACAGTTCATTTCAACATAGTGACAGTGCAAGGAGTAGTGTTTACTGGGAGTGAGTACACTGATTTATTACAAGTTATCGATAATTTTTACAATGGTTGGGACTGGGCTGTTCTTATAGCGATCAGTTCGTGCACGTATGGGCTGGGCTGGATGCGGTTGTGGTGTCGAAGAGCAATTCTCGGACTAGGGATCTCAGGTGGTAGTAGGAGCCGGTGTCGGGGATGGTGTAGAAGCTTCTTACCAAATTTGCAGATGGGGTCGTGGTGATGGTCAGTGAGAGTCTAAAGGGTCAGTGTGTTGAGCGCTTCTTGATATGTGGAGTAGGAAGGGTAGAGAATAATCTTGCATGGCCTCTTTTGCACTTTTTCGAGGTGTTTACGTTGTGTGGCATTTAGGGAGGAAGACCAGGTGGAGGAGGCATAGGTGAGCTTGGGAAGTATGAATGTTGTGTAAACACTGAGGAGCTCGTGTGCAGGACCACCGAGGGACTTGAGTCGGCGTAGGAGGTGGAGACGGAAACTGGAGGATTTGATAACTTCACTGACGTGTGGTTTCTAATTTGGTTTGTTGTCTATATGTATGTGTGTGTGTGTGTGTGTGTGTGTGTGTGTGTGTGTGTGTGTGTGTGTATACTACTGTACTTTTTAGATCCTCCTACGCAACCTAACCTATTATAGTTAAGTATAGTAGGCTATACACTATTTTGTTAGTATGTGTTATAAAATGAAATTGCATGTTATTATTATTAATATTATTATTATTAATATTATTATTATTATTATTATTATTATTATTATTAGTAGTAGTAGTAGTATTATTATTATTATTGTTATTATTATTACATGCTAATATAATACTAAGTTGCCCGCCAGATTTCCTCAGAGATGGGAGGAGCACATTGGCGGCGGTGTTGTTTATACTCCGCCCGATTACTGATTCCTATTCACCGAGCCAGAGCTGGCGGGCGGCGTGTTATGTGCCACGTTTTGTTTCCCATTAGGCGTACCGCTCAGCTGGGGAGTAGGAGATTTCATAAAAAGAAAGTTTGAGTGGAGAGCACACCTTTTCCTTCACATACAGTTATCTTAGACCATCTACTAGTATAATAGTTTGCACAAAAATACTCTACACTCTTTCTAGGTTGTTGCTATTTTTTTTTTTTTTTTTTTTGACTTCTCATCAGATTGTGCATTCAACTAATATACACTATTAGTGTGTTTATTATTATGTTTTATAGTATTATTTCGTATAATATTGGGTAACACAATTAGAGTCACTAGTATAGTATATTATTGGGGTTTATAGCAGTTTGTGGTCTAATAGTATCATGCTTTATGAGTGGTGTTCTATGTAGTGATGATTAGGCAATAAAATATGCTTTGGGGGTTTATAGCAGTTTTTGTGGTCTACTAGTATCATGCTTTATGTGTGGTGTTCTATGTAGTGATGATTAGGCCATAAAATATGCTTTTGGTTTATTGCTAACAAAATATACTTTGCTCTACCGCTGTAGTGCAAAACATGGTGAAACTTACATACACCGTTAAGAAAGTATTGATGGAAGAAGAAGAAGAAGAAGAAGAAGAAGAAGAAGAAGAAGAAGAAGAAGAAGAAGAAGAAGTAAGAGGAAGAATTGTGGAGGGAATGAACAGTGAGACAATGTAAAGCCTCCGGGATGGCGGCAGCGTTTCTGTTATTAATATATAATAAGACAATAGGAAAATATGTTGTTGTCTCTACCTGTATTATTACCTTTGCGATAGCATGGTTCAATTTTGGGAGGACATAGGAAGGAGCAGGAGGTTAGGAAGGGATTTGTAGTGGGAGAGATAGTGTCTGTGATCCTCGGGTCACCACTCCTCGGATTGTGTCAGTTCAAGTTTAGAAGCTCCAACAACTTTCCCTGAATACGAATTAGCAACCTTTCGATTTACAACAGGTACCTACTTACTGCTACAGTAGGTAGGTGAACAGGGACCAAGGGGGCTAGGAAGAGTGTCCAAACAACTTGCCTGTGTGATGTAGTCGTGGCCAGAATTAGGTTAGGATACAGACACATCTGGCTAGTTAGTAACGCTGTACCCATACCGGAACACTCAGCATGTAAACTTGGTGATACACCTTTAAAGCACTACTATATTATTGAATGGGACACTGTCAAAGACTTCAGGCCACCTCACTTATTGTATCTTGAACTATGTCATTACTTCATTGAGGACATTACATTCTTGCTGTTTATCCCAAATTGGCTAGCTAGCCCACACTGATTAGTCTACAATTACAATATGACTCCAATGTATGCTGCTGGTAAATGTGTACTGTCAATGAACCAGAGTGAAAATAAGGTCGCCTCCCTGGCTCCTGCTGCTTCTTGCGCCCTTCTAAGTCCCGTTTAAGTCCCCCACCCCAGGCCCCCACAACCGCCCTTCACATCTACACCATTCTAAATCAATTTCACTCTATTTCCACAATACTATGCTAATTACACGTAAAATAGAGTGTTATCCTGCAAAACGTTGATGTCGTATATTTCTCTCTTTAAGTGATATCCTGTGGCTCCGAAAGGAGCCTGTTTGGTTAGGTTGTCTTGTGTGAACGAACCTTGGGTTCTTATTTCTTCTCTGTCTTCTTGGGAGGAGCACAGCTTGGATGTTAGGAAGGACACCCCCTTGGGCAATGGTGACTCCAGACAGGAGCTTGTTCAGCTCCTCGTCATTGCGAATGGCAAGCTGAAGATGACGCGGGATAATGCGGGTCTTCTTGTTGTCGCGGGCGGCGTTACCGGCCAGCTCGAGCACTTCTGCTGCCAGGTACTCCATGACGGCTGCAAGGTACACAGGTGCACCTGCACCAACACGCTCAGCATAGTTGCCTTTACGCAAGAGACGGTGGATCCTACCCACGGGGAACTGGAGTCCGGCCCTGCTAGAACGGGACTTTGACTTGCCCTTCACCTTGCCTCCCTTGCCGCGTCCTGACATGTTGCTGCTGCTGCTTTTCGTGATAGGAGTTAAATTTCCGCCCGCCACCTTGGTCTTTTATACCAAGCTCAGGATCAGGCCAGGTGGCCGTCTCGCGGACCCAACCAATGTAAGAGAGCCGTAGCTGCAGCCAGTCTGATCCTGAGCGGCCCGCTCGGTATATAAGGAAAAGTTAGTCGGGCCAGTTTTCAATTCTCTCGCTCCGCGCCACGAGTAACTGTGCCGCCATGCCTCCCAAAACTTCCGGAAAGGCTGCCAAGAAGGCTGGAAAGGCCCAGAAGGCCATTGCCAAGGGTGACAAGAAGAAGAAGCGCAGGAGGAAGGAAAGCTACAGCATCTACATCTACAAGGTACTGAAGCAAGTGCACCCCGACACAGGAGTCTCCTCCAAAGCTATGTCCATCATGAACTCTTTCGTGAACGACATCTTCGAGCGCATCGCTGCCGAAGCTTCCCGCCTGGCGCACTACAACAAACGCTCCACCATTACAAGTCAGGAAATCCAGACAGCTGTCCGACTCTTGCTGCCCGGTGAACTGGCCAAGCATGCCGTGTCTGAGGGCACCAAGGCTGTCACCAAGTACACCTCTTCCAAGTAAGAGGTTACTTGTACACAACAAACACGCCATCCCACTACTACAACTTAATCGGCTCCATCGGAGCCACAGTTACATGTTAAAGAGACAGTTACCGACAGTGATATATTGAGAGGGAAATAAAAAAAAAAAAAAATTATAATAATCTGCATTCTCTATTGGCGTAGAAACCGGACTAAATCGAAACATAATAAATAAATAAATAAATTCTGCGTGGAGTACTTTTACACCCACTGCAAAGTGACATACATGGAGTGTGTTTGGGCTTCATTTCATGTTTGCAGCACGCCTATTTCATGTAAACAATTTATTTTATTTTATTGTATTTTATTGTATTTTCTTTTATTTTATTGTATTTTCTTTTATTTTATTTATTTATTTACTTACTTATTCTTTATACATTTATTTGTTACTAGCTCTTGTTTGTTGCACCCACCCACCTCCCGAATTGATGACCTACTATACATTCGTGCCTGCACGAATGTTACCAACTTACCGTTAGGCGATTTGGGTAACCGAAATTAACGCTCTCCTACCACCAACCATTTCGATTGTCATGAAAATTATCTTCAGAACAGTTCTTTGGCCCTGAGAAGGGCCGAGTTATAGATGTCTGGTAGGTTTTGTTGTGCTTTTTCTTTTTCCCCAAGGAAGAGGACTTAAGCACGCTCTCCGCGGATGCGCCGGGCCAGCTGGATGTCCTTGGGCATGATGGTAACGCGCTTGGCGTGAATGGCACACAGGTTGGTGTCCTCGAAAAGAACCACCAGGTAAGCCTCAGAGGCTTCCTGCAGAGCCATGACGGCAGACGACTGGAAGCGCAGGTCAGTCTTGAAATCCTGGGCGATCTCACGCACCAGGCGCTGGAAGGGCAGCTTCCTGATGAGTAGCTCTGTGCTCTTCTGGTAACGACGGATCTCACGAAGGGCGACGGTTCCGGGCCTGTAACGATGGGGCTTCTTGACACCACCGGTGGCTGGGGCGGACTTGCGAGCTGCCTTGGTGGCAAGCTGCTTCCGTGGAGCCTTGCCTCCAGTGGACTTGCGGGCAGTCTGTTTAGTACGGGCCATCTCGACGACGAAATAGTAAATACGGGCGGCCTGGCAGGCGGGCGGGCTTATATACAGACCTTCTCCACCTCAGTGGCCACCTCATTGGCCACGAGTGCCGCATGCGTCATCCGCAAGCTACGCCCCACCTCCAAGAGGGAGGGACGGCCTTGGATGAACGATACTACCGCTGCGTCCACAGCACGCCACCTACTCCCACCAAACCGTGGGCGAAGCCACACCAGGACCACCTGTAGTAGCAACCACAACAACATGACTGGACGAGGCAAAGGAGGCAAGGGACTTGGAAAGGGTGGCGCCAAGCGTCATCGTAAGGTGCTTCGTGACAACATCCAGGGTATCACCAAGCCCGCCATTCGTCGTCTAGCTCGGCGTGGAGGTATTAAACGTATATCCGGCCTCATCTACGAGGAGACCCGCGGCGTCCTCAAGGTGTTTCTGGAGAACGTCATCCGTGACGCCGTCACCTACACCGAGCACGCAAAAAGGAAGACCGTCACCGCCATGGATGTGGTGTATGCCCTGAAACGGCAGGGCCGCACCCTTTATGGTTTTGGTGGTTAATCAACCTGATGGACGGGCGCACACCACCACCACCACCACCACGACAAACAAATATACGGACCTAATTTTAGGTCCACATTTAAATCGCTAAAGAGTTGGTTAGACACTGAGTAAATCGTTGAAAATATATCCAATAACATGATCCTCTCTAATTCTGGACTTGTGGTATGAGTATAGGTTGTGCGTGAACGTGTTGGAACCACTTCCTAATAATTGTCAGTCAGTCAGTCAACATTCACCTAACCTCCAGGTACCTCACCTAACTTCCTGTAGCGTCACCGAACCTCACGAAATGTAACCCAATGTAGTTTATAATCTATCCTAACATGACATAACATAACCACGCACTATATTACTTCGGTAAGAGTAATGAGTTTTAATACGCAAAGTTGCAGTTATCATTCATTCATACATACATACATACATACATACATAACATGCTAGTGGCAGGGGGGATTGAAGTGAATTTGAGGAGGATAGAATAGGTGCAGTGGCTAAACAGCGCTTGCGTGAGGGACTTTAAGCAGCAACTCGCCTGGATGCGGCAGGATAGAGTCAGGTCAAGCGTCCGGTGCATGTTGGGTTCCGCCATGGTTTCTCAGTGTTTGGTCGGCTTGATTGTGTGTGTTGTTTTCTTGTTTGGAGGAAATGTCTTGGTATTCTTCTTCTTAGCTTGAAGTTGATTTTCTTCTAACTCTTCTCCTCTTGTTGTTCGTCTTCCTCGTGTCTGCTATCATTCTGTAAAGACTCTCTATATGTATGTAGGTATGAGTGAGTAACAGTTGCCGGTTACAGTGATACTTCATATTCGCTGGTGTTGTACTGTATGGCTTCGGTATTTCTTAATATACAAACAGCACCGTTAGTGGATTGAGGTATTTAAAAACCAGCCTGCATTACTTATATATAGAAATAAATAATGTGGCTTGGACAATAATGACGACTACTCTCTCCTACCTTCCCCAAACAAGGGCTTTTCGAAAGTATACATTGGACACAAATGACTTAGTACATCATACATTGGTGGTTTAACAAAAGCCCTCATTAGAGAAAGGTGAAGGAGCACACAGTGAACATACAGATTGATGTTTGCACGCGTAGATAATGTAAGGTGAGATGTTAAACACCAGACACGTAGTGTAGTAACTCCCTCACAGATGGCGTTATGAGGGGCCTGATGATGTAGCAGTTACCTCACAGATGGTGTTATGAGGAAATTCACATGATGATGCTGTAGCAAAGCATTCACTACGTGTTGTCGTAGCATCTTGGGGACACCACGTGGTCGACATGACTCACTCATTCAAGTGGGTGAGGTGTGGTCCCAGGCCTCTCTATCGTGGAGTCTCAGGGGAAGTATAACTGGGTACCTGGGACCTCACTGTGTGAAGGTGGTTAGCTAGCTTGGGTAAGACTCAACTGCCGAGTTGTTTTTCACTGAGTTAAGCACTGTTCACCACTATTCATCACTGGTTCCATTCCTTTGCCAAATGAGATAGTACCTTATGGCAAGAACTTGTTGATAGTCGGCTGGGGAGGAGGGTTCAGGGGAGTGAGTTGGTATGGGGCAACATATAAATAATAATAATAATAATAATAATTTAACGGTTTATTGAAAGAGCTTGGCAGCCAGAAGGCTGAAAATATACAGTTACATATTTGGGGAATGGGTTACGAATTACAAATAATATACAAGTAACATGAGTGACACAAATAAGACATATAATAACTAGCTGGGGAAAAGCTCAAACTACAGTTCATTTCAACATAGTGACAGTGCAAGGAGAAGTGTTTACTGGGAGTGAGTACACTGATTTATTACAAGTTATCGATAATTTTTACAATGGTTGGGACTGGGCTGTTCTTATAGCGATCAGTTCGTGCACGTATGGGCTGGGCTGGATGCGGTTGTGGTGTCGAAGAGCAATTCTCGGACTAGGGATCTCAGGTGGTAGTAGGAGCCGGTGTCGGGGATGGTGTAGAAGCTTCTTACCAAATTTGCAGAGGAGGTCGTGGTGATGGTCAGTGAGAGTCTAAAGGGTCAGTGTGTTGAGCGCTTCTGGATATGTGGAGTAGGAAGGGTAGAGAATAATCTTGCATGGCCTCTTTTGCACTTTTTCGAGGTGTTTACGTTGTGTGGCATTTAGGGAGGAAGACCAGGTGGAGGAGGCATAGGTGAGCTTGGGAAGTATGAATGTTGTGTAAACACTGAGGAGCTCGTGTGCAGGACCACCGAGGGACTTGAGTCGGCGTAGGAGGTGGAGACGGAAACTGGAGGATTTGATAACTTCACTGACGGGTGGTTTCTAATTTAGTTTGTTGTCTATATGTATGTGTGTGTGTGTGTGTGTGTGTGTGTGTGTGTGTGTGTGTGTGTGTGTATATACTACTGTACTTTTTAGATCCTCCTACGCAACCTAACCTATTATAGTTAAGTATAGTAGGCTATACACTATTTTGTTAGTATGTGTTATAAAATGAAATTGCATGTTATTATTATTAATATTATTATTATTAATATTATTAGTATTATTATTAGTAGTAGTATTATTATTATTATTATTATTGTTATTATTATTACATGCTAATATAATACTAAGTTGCCCGCCAGATTTCCTCAGAGATGGGAGGAGCACATTGGCGGCGGTGTTGTTTATACTCCGCCCGATTACTGATTCCTATTCACCGAGCCAGAGCTGGCGGGGGGCGTGTTATGTGCCACGTTTTGTTTCCCATTGGGCGTACCGCTCAGCTGGGGAGTAGGAGATTTCATAAAAAGAAAGTTTGAGTGGAGAGCACACCTTTTCCTTCACATACAGTTATCTTAGACCATCTACTAGTATAATAGTTTGCACAAAAATACTCTACACTCTTTCTAGGTTATTGTTATGTTGTTTTTTTTTTTTTTGACTTCTCATCAGATTGTGCATTCAACTAATATACACTATTAGTGTGTTTATTATTATGTTTTATAGTATTATTTAGTATAATATTGGGTAACACAATTATAGTCACTAATATACACTATTAGTGTGTTTATTATTATGTTTTATATATAAACACAAATTATAGTCACTAAAAGAAGGACATAGTTTAGTGTAGTGTATTCCAATAGAATGTTAGTTTATGGGTGGTGTTCTGTGTAGTGATGATTAGGCAATAAAATATGCTTTGGGTGTTTATAGCAGTTTGTGGTCTACTAGTATCATGCTTTATGGGTGGTGTTCTATGTAGTGATGATTAGGCCATAAAATATGCTTTTGGTTTATTGCTAACAAAATATACTTTGCTCTACCGCTGTCGTGCAAAACATGGTGAAACTTACATACACCGTTAATAAAGTATTCATGGAAGAAGAAGAAGAAGAAGAAGAAGAAGAAGAAGAAGAAGAAGAAGAAGAAGAAGAAGAAGAAGAAGAAGTAAGAGGAAGAATTGTGGAGGGAATGAACAGTGAGACAATGTAAAGCCTCCGGGATGGCGGCAGCGTTTCTGTTATTAATATATAATAAGACAATAGGAAAATATGTTGTTGTCTCTACCTGTATTATTACCTTTGCGATAGCATGGTTCAATTTTGGGAGGACAGAGGAAGGAGCAGGAGTTTAGGAAGGGAGAGATAGTGTCTGTGATCCTCGGGTCACCACTCCTCGGATTGTGTCAGTTCAAGTTTAGAAGCTCCAACAACTTTCCCTGAATACGAATTCGCAACCTTTCGATTTACAACAGGTACCTACTTACTGCTACAGTAGGTGAACAGGGACCAAGGGGGCTAGGAATAGTGTCCAAACAACTTGCTCCTGCCTGCCTGTGTGATGTAGTCGTGGCCACAATTAGGTTAGGATACAGACACATCTGGCAAGTTAGTAACGCTGTACCCATACCGGAACACTCAGCATGTAAACTTTGTGATACACCTTTAAAGCACTATATTATTGAATGTGACACTGTCAAAGACTTCAGGCCACCTCACTTATTGTATCTTGAACTATGTCATTACTTCATTGAGGACATTACATTCTTGCTGTTTATCCCAAATTGGCTAGCTAGCTAGCCCACACTGATTAGTCTACAATTACAATATGACTCAAATGTATGCTGCTGGTAAATGTGTACTGTCAATGAACCAGAGTGAAAATAAGGTCGCCTCCCTTGCTGCTGCTGCTAAAGCTGCTGCTGCTTCTTGCGCCCTTCTAAGTCCCGTTTAAGTCCCCCACCCCAGGCCCCCGCAGTACCCCTTCACATCTACACCATTCAAAAACAATTTCACTCAATTTCCACAATACTATGCTAATTACACGTAAAATAGAGTGTTATCCTGCAAAACGTTGATGTCGTATATTTCTCTCTTTAAGTGATATCCTGTGGCTCCGAAAGGAGCCTGTTTGGTTAGGTTGTCTTGTGTGAACGAACCTTGGGTTCTTATTTCTTCTCTGTCTTCTTGGGAGGAGCACAGCTTGGATGTTAGGAAGGACACCCCCTTGGGCAATGGTGACTCCAGACAGGAGCTTGTTCAGCTCCTCGTCATTGCGAATGGCAAGCTGAAGATGACGCGGGATAATGCGGGTCTTCTTGTTGTCGCGGGCGGCGTTACCGGCCAGCTCGAGCACTTCTGCTGCCAGGTACTCCATGACGGCTGCAAGGTACACAGGTGCACCTGCACCAACACGCTCAGCATAGTTGCCTTTACGCAAGAGACGGTGGATCCTACCCACGGGGAACTGGAGTCCGGCCCTGCTAGAACGGGACTTTGACTTGCCCTTCACCTTGCCTCCCTTGCCGCGTCCTGACATGTTGCTGCTGCTGCTTTTCGTGATAGGAGTTAAATTTCCGCCCGCCACCTTGGTCTTTTATACCAAGCTCAGGATCAGGCCAGGTGGCCGTCTCGCGGACCCAACCAATGTAAGAGAGCCGTAGCTGCAGCCAGTCTGATCCTGAGCGGCCCGCTCGGTATATAAGGAAAAGTTAGTCGGGCCAGTTTTCAATTCTCTCGCTCCGCGCCACGAGTAACTGTGCCGCCATGCCTCCCCAAACTTCCGGAAAGGCTGCCAAGAAGGCTGGAAAGGCCCAGAAGGCCATTGCCAAGGGTGACAAGAAGAAGAAGCGCAGGAGGAAGGAAAGCTACAGCATCTACATCTACAAGGTACTGAAGCAAGTGCACCCCGACACAGGAGTCTCCTCCAAAGCTATGTCCATCATGAACTCTTTCGTGAACGACATCTTCGAGCGCATCGCTGCCGAAGCTTCCCGCCTGGCGCACTACAACAAACGCTCCACCATTACAAGTCGGAAAATCCAGACAGCTGTCCGACTCTTGCTGCCCGGTGAACTGGCCAAGCATGCCGTGTCTGAGGGCACCAAGGCTGTCACCAAGTACACCTCTTCCAAGTAAGAGGTTACTTGTGCACAACAAACACGCCATCCCACTACTACAACTTAATCGGCTCCATCGGAGCCACAGTTACATGTTAAAGAGACAGTTACCGACAGTGATATATTGAGAGGGAAATAAAAAAAAAAAAAAATTATAATAATCTGCATTCTCTATTGGCGTAGAAACCGGACTAAATCGAAACATAATAAATAAATAAATAAATTCTGCGTGGAGTACTTTTACACCCACTGCAAAGTGACATACATGGAGTGTGTTTGGGCTTCATTTCATGTTTGCAGCACGCCTAATTCATGTAAACAATTTATTTTATTTTATTGTATTTTCTTTTATTTTATTTATTTATTTACTTACTTATTCTTTATACATTTATTTGTTACTAGCTCTTGTTTGTTGCACCCACCCACCTCCCGAATTGATGACCTACTATACATTCGTGCCTGCACGAATGTTACCAACTTACCGTTAGGCGATTTGGGTAACCGAAATTAACGCTCTCCTACCACCAACCATTTCGATTGTCATGAAAATTATCTTCAGAACAGTTCTTGGGCCCTGAGAAGGGCCGAGTTATAGATGTCTGGTAGGTTTTGTTGTGCTTTTTCTTTTTCCCCAAGGAAGAGGACTTAAGCACGCTCTCCGCGGATGCGCCGGGCCAGCTGGATGTCCTTGGGCATGATGGTAACGCGCTTGGCGTGAATGGCACACAGGTTGGTGTCCTCGAAAAGACCCACCAGGTAAGCCTCAGAGGCTTCCTGCAGAGCCATGACGGCAGACGACTGGAAGCGCAGGTCAGTCTTGAAATCCTGGCGATCTCACGCACCAGGCGCTGGAAGGGCAGCTTCCTGATGAGTAGCTCTGTGCTCTTCTGGTAACGACGGATCTCACGAAGGGCGACGGTTCCGGGCCTGTAACGATGGGGCTTCTTGACACCACCGGTGGCTGGGGCGGACTTGCGAGCTGCCTTGGTGGCAAGCTGCTTCCGTGGAGCCTTGCCTCCAGTGGACTTGCGGGCAGTCTGTTTAGTACGGGCCATCTCGACGACGAAATAGTCAATACGGCCGGCCCGGCAGGCGGGCGGGCTTATATACAGACATTCTCCACCTCAGTGGCCACCTCATTGGCCACGAGTGCCGCATGCGTCATCCGCAAGCTACGCCCCACCTCCAAGAGGGAGGGACGGCCTTGGATGAACGATACTACCGCTGCGTCCACAGCACGCCACCTACTCCCACCAAACCGTGGGCGAAGCCACACCAG
>NW_024711615.1:0-24587 GCF_018991925.1 Homarus americanus | reverse complement strand
TATTTGCATGGGGACATTATTTATATGGACATTTCTATATACATTAAGCAATGGGCATTCCAGTATATAATGTGGCAGGGTATGGGATCTGGGTGTTCTACAAACTCTACATTCTTTATCCTGTTCACTTCTCTCAGCTCCAAGTTCCCAATAATATTTATATCCTAATCTTAACCTCATATACACTGAATCTTTCCACCTACTCCCATCTTTCCCATATGTAAATTTTGTGTTCATGAGAACATGATGGTAATGTTTCATTGTTTCCCTTTTCTCGTATATTTCATTCCTTTTGAAATTATCTTCTATTGATTGTATTTTCCGTAATTTGCTCCTTAATTGTTTCAAGGTTTTAGTACATATTATGTCGATCTCGGCCTTTTCCGTGGCTCTCTTTGCTATTATATCTACTGCTTCATTAAGACCAATCCCCACATGTGAAGGGACCCATACAAATTTAACATTATGGCCATTTTTCCTTATTGTATTTACTAATTTTCTACATGAACCAATAATGTGTCCAAAGACTGGACTCCCACTGTTCAAAGAATCCAAAGCTGCCCTACTATCAACAAAAAAATATGCATCTTTATACACATTTACAACATTTTCCAATCCTACTAACATTGCATATAACTCAGCTTGTGTTGATGAAATAAAACTGCTCAACCGAAGTCCAATTTTGATGTCATCATTTCCTTGTTCTGTGTACTGTCTTATAAGGATCCCACACCCTGCCCTGCCACTTGACATAACTGAACCGTCACAATATACATGCAATGTGTTTATTTTAGGCAAATTACTAATCTTATTCCCATATAAAGCCCTTAACTGTCCTGGTTCATGTAATGATTTCTTCATTGTGAGAGGCACTATGTCTAACTCTACTTCTCGTTCTTCCCAGGGTGGATTCTTACAACTCTTCTCAACAGCTGTACACCAGTCTGCCAGATTACATTTTTTAATAATATTTACTAATCTATTCATGTATCCTCTCTTGCCTTGCCTGCAGAAGGTCCTTTTATCTTTTAAACAATCATTTATATCTTGTACAAATTTACCCCCACTGTTCCCTCTCATTAATCGAACTGCTGCAACTGTATTAATTTCATTGACCCTCTGTGAAATGCTCTGTAACCCTAGTTCCATTTTCATTATCTCAATCATTGCATTCTTTTGACACTCTAAAATTATTCTCATTGCTTCATTTTGCATGATCTCAAGCTTCCGTAGCCTTCCTTCACCAGTACAAGAGAGGAGAGGTAGCCACCCGAAGTCAATAAGAGACAAAGAAATAATCCAAGCAGCCACCACTATCTAGCCTAAACTGTTTAGCCTGACCGTGGTAAAGTCTAACGGGGGACCTTAAATTTTATAGAATAATAATACAGGCAACTACCTAACCTAACCAACCACTACCGGGCCGCCTAACCTAACCACTACTTTCGCCGGAGGTTTCGTCACGCTCCCCGATGGCGAAATACTCCATTACAGCAAAAGTGTGTAGCGGCCTGCTCCAAGTGTCTGTTTAACCTAACCTTAGTACAAAGTCTATTGGTGTCCTCAATTTTATAGAGGTTAGCCACCCGAAGTCAATAAGAGACAAAGAAATAATCCAAGCAGCCACCACTATCTAGCCTAAACTGCTGCATAGTCTATAAGTGATCTGATGGTAGAAATATACATCATTCTCAGTATGGGTACTCCAGCACCTTTACCACAACATGCTAGAGCCTTCAAGGGCTGTAATCTTGCTCTACATTGAGTGAGGACATGATATATTTCTGCCTCTTTACTTTCACTAGTAAAGCCAATATACATTCCTAAATATTTATACTTTGACACTTTCTCTACAATTTTCCCATTTAGAAAAACGGATTCAGTTCCTCTTCCTTTACATTCACACTTGGTTTTTTTCTTCATTGATAACTAAGCCCATCTTTTGAGAAAGAACACTAAAATTATTTAATGCAATCTGCAAATTTTTTACAGAGTTTCCTTGAAATAAGATGTCATCTGCATAAATGATGGTTACAACTCCTTTGGGATATTTGTGTGAGGCTATCTTGTTCATTAACACATTAAATAACATTGGACTCAATACTCCCCCTTGGGGAGTGCCTAGTTCAAGTGCTCTTTCCTCAGACAAACATCCCTGATACCATACACAGATTCTCCTTCCATGCAAGTAGTCACCTATCCAGTGTAACAACTTTCCTGATACCCCTAGAGCAGCCAGTTCATTCATAACTACTTCACTGTGAGCTTTATCAAATGCTCCTTGTAAATCCACAAAAACTCTACATCTGTCTGCATCATTTGATAAACATTTTATAACACAGTCTGAAGTACATTTCCCTTCCAAAAAACCAAATAAATTACAAGATAGATTTTCCCCCACAATATATACAAGCCTATTTAATAATACTCTCTCCATCATCTTGGAAAAACAAGATGTTAAAGACACCGGCCTGTATCCACCGTGTTGGGGGAGGTGGTGGTGGTGGGGTGTGTTGGGGGAGGTGGTGGTGGTGGGGTGTGTTGGGGGAGGTGGTGGTGGTGGGGTGTGTTGGGGGAGGTGGTGGGGTGTTGGGGAGGTGGTGGTCTTGGGGTGTGTTGGGGGAGGTGGTGGTGGTGGGAGGTTGGGGGAGGTGGTGGGGTGTGTTGGGGGAGGTGTGGTGGGGTGTGTTGGGGAGGTGGTGGTGGTGGGGGTGTGTTGGGGGAGGTGGTGGTGGTGGGGTGTGTTGGGGAGGTGGTGGTGGTGGGGTGTGTTGGGGAGGTGGTGGTCTTGGGGTGTGTTGGGGGAGGTGGTGGTGGGTGGAGGTGGTGGTGGGGTGTGTTGGGGGTGGTGGTGGTGGGTGGTGGTGGTGGTGGTGTGTGTGTGGTGGTGGTGGGGGGGGTGTGTTGGGGGGTGGTGGTGGGGGAGGTGGGGGAGGTGGTGGTGGGGTGTGTTGGGGAGGTGGGGAGGTGGGGTGGGTGTGTTGGGGAGGTGGTGGTGTGGGGAGGTGGTGGTGGTGTGTGTTGGGGAGGTGGTGGTGTTGTGTGGGGAGGTGGTGGTGGTGGTGGGGTGGTGGGGAAGGTGGTGGTGGGGTGTGTTGGGGGAGGTGGTGGTGGGGTGTGTTGGGGGAGGTGGTGGTGGGGTGTGTTGGGGGAGGTGGTGGTGGTGGTGGTGGGGGGGGAAAGATGGTGGGGAAGTGTCTTGTAACATGTAATAATTTAACTCAGAAACAAACTAGCGAGGTATAACCAAGCCATTTTAACAAACCACTATAATACTCACACATATGCTAGTCACCATCAGGAGCCGCCCCTTCCCTGCCGATACATTCACGCGAAGGTCAAGTAGATTATATTACCAGTGAAGTTCTTGTTACTGAATCGTCGTGATGTAGAATCCAGAGCGTAGGGGTTCCGTCGACACCACCACCAACATCACCAACACCACCAACATCACCACCACCACCAACATCACCACCACCACCAACACAATGAGACAACGTTAACCAATTATGATGCTGTATATCCTGTCATTATTGTTGAGAATGTTATCTTTTTCCTGTTAAAAGATAATTGACTTCTATATCCGGATTTACTTGTTAATATAACTTGAACTCACCTGAATAATAAACTATAAAATAAACTACAATAATTATTACGATATAGGAAATTAATTCTTTATAATTTAAGCCGTTTTTATTGTGTTTTGTGGGAGGCCATTACAGTCTCCTCTGGCCCCAAGATTATATATAAGAAAGATGGGAAAGTTTATAGGAGAACTATTGAATGAACCGAGCGCCCCAAAGCCTGAATCGGCGCCATCTATCAGCAAGGCCCTAAATAAAATCTAGTTCCGAGAGGGGGTGAGAGGGATGAGAGGGGGTGGGAGGGGGTGGGGTTAATCTCAAATTCCACCTCTACTTCTTGTGTTATTATTCATATCAGACTCACTGCTCCATGTTAGGATGTAAAGGCCGCGTCCATAGTCCATTTATTGGCGAAGATGACAGGGGGTGTGGGTTGGGGGGCACATGACTGAAGGGTGGGGGGTGGGGGGTCGGGGGGGACATGACTGAACACTGAACAGTCACGCCGGTCAGTTGCTCCTCGGGTGTGGTAGTGAAAGGATCGAAAGTTTTCTCTGCGGGAATCTTCGGTTTTCCATCAATTAAGACTACTTTAACAACTCTTTGAGGCTCGTGTAAGGTAAGTATAACCGTTTACTATTATTTTTTATCTATTATCTTTCTTGATTGGCCAGATGTGGGGAGTTTATGTGGGTCAATTGGAGGCTGGCACAGTGTAATTAGACGCGGTGTCGTTATACAGTTTGTGAACGTCCAGGGAAAGTTTAATTATTTATTAATTTTACAATCAATAACTTGTAGGATATAAAGTGATACGTAGATAATGTTTAATAGGTTGATTTACTAGTGTTGTGTAAACGGCTTCGTGAGGTAACAACCGCTTAGCGTCGTTAACCATTACAAGGATAGTTTACGACCCAGCCAAGTAGTTAGATCTATTTTTCCATTATGTATTGCATTTACAGTCTCCAGAGTGACTTAATTTAAGAACTTTAGCGACCCTTCGTCAAATAGAAGCCCACCATTAACTTTTTAACTAAATATGTAAGGTGGGGGAGAGGTGGTGGGCTGACCACATGGGTGTTGTCTGCCCCACCGACTGTTTTAACCTCTCCAACCTGTACATGGTTTTATTGGGAGTATTTCTCACCCCATTTCAACCTCGAGGGCAAAGAAAAATAACAGGAAATGGATTTAAAATTTTTTCCATGCTTCTGGGTGATAACTAACTCGGGTATTCCCCCTCCCGGAATAAGAGTCAAATTCGATTAATTCGTCCCAAAATACACAGGGTAAACTAATTTCTAAACTACTAGGGCATATTGGCCGAAACTGCTAATTTTACCCACATTATGGACATAGAGTATATTGGGAAAAATCGGTCACTTGTTTAAAACTCTCTTGCAGATTGTTCCAAGAGTTCACAAGTCTATGGGTAGAATAATGTGACACAGGTTACAATATGTCTTTTATCCCGTTACTCCTTGCTCTCCACATCTGCCGTAAGGTATAGTATTTGTGGCCATATATTTAAAGATAGTTAGGTTTGATCTACACGTTTTGCCAGTTTATAATTTCTACGTAAATTCAGTTGTAATCCAACACCTAATACTTGCCAATAGTGTAACAGCCAGTTCTTGTCAACACGGTATAACAGAGGATAAAGTCAAGTATAACAACATTTTATAATAATGATTTTCTAACAATAAACAAGCAGAATTCCATGTACTATAAATACAATTAATTTAAGGGAGTTAAATTTGTGAGTGGAATGGACCAGTTTAAATGTTGGCTGGTACAGTTTAAAGTCCGCTATGAATGGCGTAGTAAGTTTAAAAGGCCGTGGTTATATTACTGCTAGTGTTATGTCGAGGAATACTTATTGGAGGTTTGTTTAGATTAATATTGTTTAATGTCCGTCACATTAATGCAGTAGACGTATTTTTCAGACGTGATAAGAGGAGTCGTGGCCCTGATGGATCACCGCTTTAACTGTTGCCTATTACTTCCAGTTCACCAATATTTACTATTATGTTGCATTACTTAGCTTTGATACTAACCCTGACTGACTGACTGACTTAAGCAATGATATTTACCTCCTTGTTGTGGTTCTTCACTGCTAATGTGTACCATGTTTACCATTATTATATCTCTATATGTGGCAGGTCTGATATATACATGTGGCAGGTCTGATATATACATGTGGCAGGTCTGATATATACATGTGGCAGGTCTGATATATACATGTGGCAGGTCTGATATATACATGAGGAAGGTCTGATATATACATGAGGAAGGTCTGATATATACATGTGGCAGGTCTGATATATACATGTGGCAGGTCTGATATATCTATACTACATGTGGCAGATCTGATATATACATGTGGCAGGTCTGATATATACATGAGGAAGGTCTGATATATACATGTGGCAGGTCTGATATATACATGTGGAAGGTCTGATATATACATGAGGAAGGTCTGATATATACATGTGGCAGGTCTGATATATCTATACTACATGTGGCAGGTCTGCATGTGGCAGTCTGATATATACATGAGGAAGGTCTGATATATACATGAGGAAGGTCTGATATATACATGTGGCAGGTCTGATATATACATGAGAAAGGTCTGATAAGGTCTTCCCATATTGGTTCAGGCATCAGAGGCTGGAACAGTGATGATAGATGTGGTTTACAGAGTTATGGCCAAAACATGCCTAATATATTTGAGGCTACTGCTTATTGTTTTTACCTTTTATCCTTAATTACCTGTGATTATTTTTCCTAACAGGTCGTCTTCGCTGATCACCTTAAAATATCCCCGGTCAGCTGCTTAAACATGAAGGTATAATGTATGAGAACACTGTTGCCACTAGGACGAGTTAAGATTTTGTTCATTTTTTCCACAGTTGTTCTTAACATTATTGTAAGCATTTTAAGAGGCAACATTTACTAGAACCTGACCTAACCAACCAAATAAACCTACCTATCTTACCTAACTTCCTAGCCAGAGGGCAGACCCCCTGCCATATTAAACAGAAAGTATTTATTTTAATATCTGGTACCAATTAAAGCTACTTTGTTGAAGCATTATGGAGTACAGGTAATTTACATTTTTTGTGTACACTCGGACCGAATGGGTCGGTTGTAGACAAACAGCCGACATGCCGTGACTGCAGATTTTTTAGTAGTATTTACAGTAATTAATTAATTCACGTACAAAGAACTCCGACATCATTTTAGTCATATGATCAGTTTTTCACTCTTGCCCCACAATTTCTCTCACCCTTCATGCCCTGTCCACTACAGGTGATTTATGTTCGTAGAGAAAACTAAAAATAATTAAAATAAAAAGCGGTCTACTTATAATTAAAGTACAGTACTTACTATGTGGACTAAACCAGACCTAACTCCTGGTGGCAGTTTCCTCGTAGATTACCAACATGAACCATAATGTTGACTTAACTCTTGATTTTCTAAAGGTTTAATGTTGTTGTTTCCTTTTGGGTTTTTCTTTCTCGTTTTGTTTTAGTTTGTCATTTTAATTATATTTTCAACTTTTTACCATTAATTATCTCTGGTGCCATGTTACAGGTCTTACTCATTGTTTTCAGGTTTGTTACAGTCTTAATTAATGTTTTTTAGGGTTATGTTACAGGTCTTAATTATGTTGTCATGTAATCTTATTTTTGTATTTACTTTTTTACCGGTTTTTTTCATATTGCAATATTATTCTTTCCAATCATTCAACAGCTTAGTCACTCCACCATTGAACTGTTGTATTCAGTTCACACCATCTTGATGCGTACAGGTCTACCAAACCGTGTGAAATTAATTACATTTACGAGATGAATTAAATGAAACTGTGACCGGTGCGATCCATCTACTAAATGTATGAGCGGACTCTGACAATACGTATTGCATCGACTCGTCTTAAACCGTGCGTAAGAGCCGTGCGGATGTAATATGATCCGCTTGCCCTCCGCTATATAACTAATTATCCAGTTGTTTGTTGGCTTCTTACCAGGTCAAGTGGTGCACTGTGCTGCTGTAGTTTCAGGAATGTTTAACAGGCACCCTGCTACTGTGCATTACCAGCATGATTACAGTACTGTAGTCGTCTGATTCATTGTTATATTTTGTTATATTTTGTAGATGAGTAAACTGCTGTATTTAGTATGTATACAGGCTGCATTGTACATTATTGTATTAAATGTATTTACCACAATGTATAGTGTATTGTAGGACCATCTTAGCATGTGTAAGTTGACCTTACTTAATACAGTATTGTAGTTTTATTATTTGTAGTGTTGACAATTTGTACCATTTAATACTGTAGCAGTAGTTGTGTCGGTGCTTGCCAGTACTTCTCAACAGTAACAGCCGTGACCGACCGCCCAAGCAGCTAACGAGCCGATCAATGGTGAAGAGGATAAAGGTAAACCAGGTGCTGTATGTCTGGAGCTTGTCTGTGTGGTAAATGTTATGTTTTGGTTGGTGTACAGTACAGGTTATGTTGTGTGACCAAGAGATTAAGGTCTACAAATGAATGGCTGTTGTCTCTTATGTGGTCTTTATATTTTAAAGTTAAAGTTATCTATAAATATTTAACATAAGACCTACAGTACAGGTATTAAGTTAATATTCCATTACAGAAGATGACCCCCTGGATGACTGTGCCCTGCAAGAAACACAGGCAGCCAGGGCTCCCACTACATCAATACCTGGATTAATCACAAAATGGTGATAAGTAAATGTTTCTTTTTATATTAAAATCTAAAATCTTGAGAACCCAAAAAGATGAAATAAAACAAATAATTCACATTACAACAGCTGTGTACATAAGGGTCCAGTCAGAATTTTGGGGGACCTTTTTTAAGGTTTTAAATTTATTATCTACTCATTTTTGATGGATTTTAGCTCGAGAGTGTCTACTAATCCTATAGTTTGGCCGCCATCTTGGAAAATGAAGGTGAATATATACATGTACTGCCTGAGGTCTTCTAGACTCATGGTGACTGTTTCATCACTGGTTAAGACTGTTTCATAGCTGAATGATTCATGTCTACGGTCCTTCTTGCTTGGAGTGTGTTTGAACAGAGGGTTCCAAATCTGATGCTGGTGTTGGGTTTGGAGCAATCTTCCAATAAGGCTGGGAGTTTTAATATTTTTTATTCCAAAGCAGCACTGTCAGGTCAGCCATCCTTGCCTCTGGCAGCTACAATGGAACAATTTATCTGTTCCCAAGATATTGCCAGATTACAAAAATGATTATCTGTGTAAACCTCCTTGGATGCCCTGCCACTGAGGCTGCTGTTACCCATCTGTTGTGTACACTCACCCCACCCACAGTTTCCTTATGGCCAGAGGACCACAGCCCTATTGTGATGACTGCCTGATAGTGTCCGTCATGGGGACTTGAGACATTTTCTGACCAAGTGCTGACAGGAGGATGGTTCCTTCTCCATCTCAAAGGTTCTCAGTGGTAAGTTCAGCACCTGATGGTGGACTTCTTATATTCTTAGTTGCAATAAATGTACTTGATCCCTTATAATTGTAAATAAATACAGTACAGGATTTTATATTTTAATATTTATATTTACTTAAATTTCATTTTTGGCTTCAAATGGCCACAGGCTACGACAGCAGTTATTTTACCCAATCAATCAACTGCCATTGTTGCAAAGGTTTTCCCTTGCAATGTTTTATTTGGACTGTACTGTATATGGATTAGTCTTGATAAGAGCCAGAACATTTTCAGCCAAATGTTTCCCTTTAATCATGAGCTGTAAGAAGACTCCTCCATGTACTTCCTCTGATGCTGGTTGTCCTTTACATAAGGGAAGTACTGCCCCCATATACTTCCTCTGATGCTGGTTGTCCTGTACATGAGAAGTACTGGCCCACTTCTAGCCCAAGAGTTTGTGTTCTACTCTTCTACAAGTTGAAGGTCTGCATCAATAAGTTGTTGTTCCCTCAGGCACATAACTGGTCTACTAATTGTATTACTGACTACCAGGGATAAACTCTGGTAAACCTAACACACCCTCCACTCATGTTCTTGAATGGTTTGTTTGATCACTTGATCTGGTCAAGTTTACTTTAGCTCTTGCCACTCGGTGAAAAGGAATATATTCTTGACATGAGCCATATCTTGAGCCAGTGTCTTCCAGTAATAGTTGGACAGTTATTACCACATGCTGCCATGAGTGGAAGCAACTGTAGGAATGGTTGCCAGACAACAATACTGGAGTGCTGGCAGAGAATCTAATAAGGCCAGGAATGTGTTCAGTGAAGTCTGATCGAGATGTCTTCAAATACATCCTCCACAAATTACTTTAATTCTTTAGATGCTCTGAACTTATCATACTGTTCTTGAGTTATTTCTAAGTGCTTCGGATCATTAGTGGACGGGATTGTCTGCAGTGTACAGTAGTCCGTAACTTACTGAAGAAAATTAATTGCAATACCTTATTTTTGTCTTTATGACCACCATTTTCCTAGACAGCCAAATGACAGGACTAGAAAAGATCCTCCCAAGGTAACATTCATCACGTCATTAATAAATTTCAAACCATAAAAGTCCCCTAAATATGCACACAAGTCTCCCTATATTCCTGACCAAACACTAAACTCTTGACCTCATTACAGATGCTGTATCCTGAGATGCTGAACCATAGACTCAACCTTACCAGAAGCAGGTCAGTAGTTTATATGATCTTGTTCTCTTAGAATAAATAAAGGTGATGCCATTTTGACTAAAAGGTCCATTTAGCTTAGGTTATGAAGTGTGGTCATGAATTTGTACAGTAACTAAGTCCTATTAACAAAATAATCTTATTTAAGCCTGAGAGTTGGACATGATACTGAGTTTATCACATTATTTGATCAAATGAATTCATGAAAAATGTAAAGGCCTTAAAGATATTGGTGAAGTTTGTATTTTGTGCTGTGGTACTTGAGACTTGGTCACTTTAGTTAGACTGGGAGAGGTAGTTTGATATAAACCGTGTGTGTGTGTGGTCATTATTTGTACATTTTATTTGTATTTATGCTGTACAGTATACTCTTGATTTAACAGAATCCGACATAACGAACTTTAGATTTAGCGGAAGGAAGGTTTTCCTTAATTTTGCACCCGACTTGGTGAACTGGTTTTCTGAATCGAGATTAATTCCGTTAATGCACTCACACCTACGGAGACACCTCGGACACATACCGTATTTTTCGGCTTGAAAGATGCACTTTTTGACAAATATATACCTTTAAAATTACCATGCGTCTTCCAGGGCGCTGGTTGATAGTTGAAGAGGTTTTCTTAGGGTCAACTGAAGTCAGCCCCTTACAAAGACTTACTTCATTACAGTACTTAACAATTACAAGTATTCTCTATACAGTACTATTGATTTAACTAATATTGTTGATATACTGCAAAAAAAAATAAAATAAACCCTTGCAGCTGTGCGTTTTGTTTACTAATGGCAGTGGTGCGGCAGCGCCATCTATTGAGGAATTGCTAAAGGCTGTCTGCTGGTCTCAAAGTGCAGGTATGTTTGTTTCTTCATACGTAGGCTCTCATACTTGGACACCTATTTACAGTAGGCTCTCATACTTGGACACCTATTTACAGTAGGCTCTCATACTTGGACACCTATTTACAGTAGGCTCTCATACTTGGACACCTATTTACAGTAGGCTCTCATACTTGGACACCTATTTACAGTAGGCTCTCATACTTGGACACCTATTTACAGTAGGCTCTTATATTTGGACACCCATTTAGACTGTAAAACCTCGCAAAATTAAAATCTTCCAAATTTAAATACAACTTCCTATGGAGAAAATTAATTTGAGTCTGGTACTGTCGATGTTTGGCTAAATTTTGCCTTATTTACCCTAGTTTTTGGGCGAATTACTACCTGTCATAGAGCATCACCCTAATAAACCAACGAAAATAACACCGATAAAGTTAAATAAAAACTAAAAACAATACAGAAAAAGTTCTTATGTTCTACAGCTTCAGCTAGAGTTGAACCTGATGACTTGGCAACTTTGTCATCCAAGTAAAAACACACATCAACATTGGCTGTCCTTATGTTTTCAACTTTACCACCACTGGTGGGTAGAATTTTTGTTTTAAATTCAGAAACATTAATGAAAATATATATGAACAGTAAATAAGTGTTGCTTTCATATTCTTATGTAGAGTAATGACGATATGTTTCACATGTGCGCACTTACATACGCGATCTCATTTTTTTCTTTACCATTAATGGTTAGCTACTTCCATTGCTCCATTTATTAACATTAAATAACATTACAGTACTTAAAGCAACCATATGAATTTTTTTTTTATTAATTTTACTACAGCTACAACCAGGGTCTTATTTTCTTCAGTTTTATATGTAGAACCAATCAGTCACTGGTTTTGTAAACATTAACGAAAACAATGCCGTCTCGTCTCCTCGTGTGTTTTAATATTCTACGTATATATTGTTAATGAATAATATTGTTCATTTTGCACACATTGACATTAATTCAATCAAAAAGAAAATAAGTAATAAACGATAATGAATCTTTTGTACATAAAGAGAAATTACTCTTACACGATTGTGCACGTCTGAACGTTGGCGGGCCGCTCAAAGCCGTCGAAATTTGAGTTTGTGCCGTCGAAATTTGAAATTGTGTAGTTTTTTTTTGTCCAAATATAAAACGTTGAATTAAAAACTCACGAAATTTGAGAACCTACTGTAGACTGAAAAACCTCGCAAAATTCAAATTGTCCAAATTTAAATACAACTTCCTATGGAGAAAATTTGAGTGGTACTTTTGATGTTTGGCTAAATTTTGCCTTAATTACCCTACAGTACTTTTTTGGGTGAATTACTACCTGTAATAAAGCAACATCTTAATAAACCAGGATTTGAAGATGAACTAAATGCTTTTGACTGTTTTACTGGACATGATATTTAGAGATTTACAGTTTTGTCATTTTTATTGTTTGCTGACCAAAATTTATTTTAATTACAGTATTACCCCGCTTTACATGGTTTCACTTTCCGCGATTTCTCATTTACGCGGTACCTTGCCAGAACCGGACTTTCACTTTCCGTGGTGCATCTTCTCATACGCGTGAAGTATAATTTTTTTTTTTATTTAGCTCATAAAATTCATACAAATTACCCGGCCAGAATATAATTTACATTGCTAGAATTCTTACAATATGATGATCATTTTGAATATAAACATCATGGATTTTGCATTTGACATACAAATTTTAGATCTAATGTAATAATTTGGTTTACACAAAGCAAGTATTTTATCTTTTGTGCAAAATATATGAAGTTTACATTCAAAATATTCCCTGACCTGTGGAATCCAGAAATGTCAATTATATTATCCTAACTTTAGTCTGAGGTATTATTTATTACTAAACGTTAAAATCTAGTGTTTCACCCAATCATTTCTCAGAGAGGTAGGGGCCAGTGAGCTGGGAAGAGGGGGGGGGGGATTTAAGTCCATTATTTGAATGGACATTAACCTGGTGACTGTATTTCTCTTAAATATTAATTGTGTGAGCATACCATCATAAAATTTAGATGTTATTTTTACTACAACATAGGTATTGTGTCGGAAAAAGTGGAGTTTGGGGGTCGGGGCAGTCTCTATTAGAATTAATCCCATATGTTCTGTTGTTCACTTTACGCGGTTTTCGCGGTAACCTGTGGGTTCAATTGGCTGCGTAAATCATAAATCCGAGTACTACTGTAAACTGATTTTTAATGAGTTGTTTTTTACTTTTATTTATTTTTTTTAAAGATTTTTTTTATTTAGTCGTTGATATACCGTATATACCCGTGTATAACACGAGTTCTTAAGACCAAATTTTTGGGCAAAAAGTTGGGGATCGACCTCTATACGGGTAATAGTTTCGTTAGGTTGAAAAATATTTACCAGTAACTACCAGTAAACAATGGAAACGACGCACCAACGCACCGCCTGCTGTGAGTGTCGGTACAGTTGCCAGGGCAGATCTCTTGCGTCATCATAGCAAGCCCAAAGTAGCCAAATGCATGGTATGGTATGGTATGCACAGGAGTATGTAAAACATAAAGTATTCATTTTTAAAAGTTTATTTATCGATACATAAATTTTTGTTAATTAAATTTGAAACATCAATATGATGTGAGTCAGGTCATCTACACACAGTTGCCAGTTTCAAAATTTTCCTTTTAAAATTTTAAGTTACCGAGTATTTCTTTTCCCAAATCGTTTTACAATACTGTAGGTAAAACAGTATACTATTGTGCAAACCCCACAGAAAAAAAATTAACAAATGGAGACACCAAAAATGTAAAAAAAAAAAAATGCTGTCTGACTTGCAACACTGTTGGTAGGGTCAGGTGGTTCTAACGGTACCTGCCAGGACCCGGTAATCAAATTTATAACTATCTAACCTCAATTACTGTAGTTTATCTGATGTAGGCAATATGAAGTAAAAAATACCATTTAAAGTGAGAAATTGTAAGAGAATAAACAAGAAAGATGTTGGGCTATTTTTGGTAGGGCTGAGGGAGAGAGTACCAGCTGTTTGGTCTTTTTTGGCGGGAGAGTCACGCAAATAACCGTACCAGTATTTGTTTGGTGTCTTCTGTATTTTTAAAAATGAATACTTGTAAATTAAAAGTACCGTAACATTGTATTATATAAAAACTTGTCATATTTCTGGAAAATAAGAAGCAAGAAAATAAGAATACACCGGTAAACACAATTTCAATGTACGCTAAAATTAAAAGCTGCTTAAGAAGGGCCGATGCAAAACCAAAGCCTCCGCGACCAGGGCTCTGCCGTATCAGCTAGACGGTACACGTGTTTTTCGAATCGTTTTCAGTTAAAAAACTTTTATTGTAATGCACTGAAAGCGAAACTAATTGTTTTTGTCATGATTTTATCCCATTTTCCACTATAATACGTACGTCATTTCAGCAAAAATATTACATTTCCATATTCTCAGAAATAAATAGTAGTTTTGCTGAAACATGATGATGTATTTCAATGTAAATTAGGATAAACTACATGATGAAAACAAAAGACTACCAAACCTTCCGATGTTCAAGATATGTTACTCGTTTTTTTAATAATTTTCAGTTAAAATACTGTTATATTAGTGATCTTCTATTTATACTGTGGTTGATATAATACATTCACGGAAATGTAATATTTTTTGCTGAAATGACGTACGTATTACAGTGGAAAGTGGGATAAAATTGTGACGAAAACAATCACTTTTGCTTTCTTTCGTTCAAAATATGTTACCGTAATCGCTTTTGAATGGTTTTCAGTTAAAAAACTATTGTATTACAATAATATTCCCTCCTAATTGACTTGAATGGAAATATACAATATTTTTGTTGAAACTACACGCGTTTCAGTGTAAAGTGTCGTAATAATAAATGGTAAACAAGTTTATAGGATGCAGTGTTTTTCTGAAGGTTTTGTTGTTCCTTTACCCTCAAAAACTTGGGTCGACCTATAAACGAGGAATATCATAAATTAACAATTTCTTGGTCAAAAAACCGGGGTCGACCTATATACGAAGGGGGGTTATAGACGAGTATATACGGTGTATGTATGTATGTATATATATATATATATATATATATATATATATATATATATATATATATATATATATATATATATATATATATATATATATATATATATATATATATATATATATATATATATATATATTCTCATTGTTGCATTGATTCGAGTGTTATCAAAGAAGTAGTAGTTCTATTAGTTAAAAATACAGTGGAGTTGCAATAATTTGCAGGTTAGGTAACAGAAAACATTGCGAATTATAATTTTGATTTATAGTTTGACTTAAATGGAGGTTCCGGAGGCCCAAAATATGCATAAATTGTTCGAAAACTGCTTTAATAGACGCTAAATATTGCACATAATGCATCCAAAAATACAGTAACACATACCAGGTAGATATTGTACAAAGAATAGTTTTACATTACTTAAACAGCTACTTCCATGGCTGGCTGGCTGGCACCAGGAATTTACTATGACACACTAACTCATCTGGGGTTACCGTATATCACGGCCTATAAGACGAAATTTGAACATTAAAAAAATCTGCCCAAAGTTAGGGGGTCGTCTAAACCACCAAGTTTAAAATTCTTACCTCTTAAATATTGTGGTTTAGTGTGTCAAGAGTGGTGATGAAAACATCGTAAGCCACTCACAAGGTCTTACCACTAATTATTTTATACTGAAACTTACGTTTGGCAAGCTGGATTCAAATTAAGATTACCGGTATATTAAAATAATAAAAATGTATTATAAACCTGTCTAACATACCGTAAAAGAGATTTATACCCCTGTAATAAACACAGCTATCATCACACACCCCTCCCCACGCCCCCCCCCATTTGCCAGTGAGGAGACAAGAAAGGAAAAGTGCATTAATTCTTGAAACTATCGACGGTTAATTACAGACGCTCAAGTGACGTCACTAGTGTTTACACTACACCAGCTGGTAATATTTGATGCCATTACTTGAAGTGAATTGGCCTTATTTTAAGTAACTAACTATAAATAAATACAAAAATTAAAAAAAAAGATCAAAACTGAGAAATAATATTCTGTATGTATGTTGTGTTGTCAAAGTAAGAGGAACAATTGTGTAAGTACGTAATATTTTTTCACTCAAATCCTAATGAAACACTACTGGAGAACATTCCTTTGTCGCAAAACAGTTTATAAATTAAAGAAAATAATTACAGTGTGTTTAATATATTACAGTATATTATAAATAAATATATAAAACAAATAATTCGGTAAATCTATTTAAAGTAAATGGAAAATAAGCAAACATGTTATTTACCAAGACCCTTCCGTCTGGCTCAGGGTGAGATGGAGGGGAGATAACAAGCTATTTATAGCCCATTTGAAGTGACCAGTACCCTAATGCACCATAAATAATTCATTGAACATTCATTTTTTGTACATAGTATATTCAGTATATATATATATATATATATATATATATATATATATATATATATATATATATATATATATATATATATATATATATATATATATATATATATATATATATATATATATATATTTGTGTAATAAATGTATGTAGTAAGTACATACTGGTAACCTTTTTCACTCAAATCCTAATGAAACACCACAATTAGAATACGGTGGTTGCTGTTGAACCACATGTTGTATAAATAGTCACACCACCGAGACGAGGGAACACTCCCACCACGCTTCAGTGACGTCACTAGTGTTTACACTACACCAGCGGGTATAATTTGATGACATTACTTGAAGTGAATTGGCCTTATTTTAAAAAATCAAGGATGGTTGGTAAAGGACTACTGAGTCAGTGGGTAAGTGTCACATTTGGGGTACTGGTCTTATACAGCAAATAGAGCTCAAAGGCTACTTTTTAAATGGAAATTTGGGGGGTGTCTTATATCAGTCACTTTATAGGTCATGGATATAATGTATATATATATGTAAATTACAGTGGAATTGAAAAAAACATAAGTATAATGGGGGAGCAGTACAACCTGGGTTGTACAGTAATAATTGAACAAGAGGACAGAGCTGTCAGGATTATGTCTAGTTGGCAATTATGTTTATTGCAATGGTAATTACTTATCTATTTACATGATAATTTCCTATAAAATGGTTTTGATGGTACAATAATAGCAGGCACTGTAAATATAGTAGGTGTTACAAGAAAAGTTAATACTCAATAGATATTTTTTAAGAGATGGTTTAAAGGAAGGGAGCGTAGTCTTTGCTGGGATGGGTGATGGTAAGTTGTTCCACACCTTCACAACGTGATATTTTATGGAGGTCTGTGACTGAGAGGAGCGCATGGTGGGGTGGTCTTAGTAGCTCTGGTTGCCTTAAGTTGTATCTCTGATTATTCCGGAACTGGAAATAATTATTGTCAAGCAAGTGATTGGTAGATTAGTAAACAAAGAGGGTGCAGCAGTAGGTGTTAATATCTTCAAATTTTTTAATTTTCAATATAGCAAGTTTTTCATTTGCATGATCTGTTTTTTCAAGTAGGTCATTGTCTGTACAACTCTCTTTTGTGCTGTAACCAGAGATTGTGTTTTTGAAGAGCCAGAGGCCCCCTGTAGTGTGTGTGACAGTGTATCAGGTGTTGGTAAACAAGATCATGATAGATTTTTCATTGCTGAGAGAGCGAGTGACTGTCGAGTGTGATACATGATACTGCACTGTTTATTGACTTTAATGTGATTGGCTTGTATATGGTTTCTCCAGTTAAGTTTCTCATCAACAATAACTCTGCGGAATTTAGTATTTTGTTCGTGTTTGAGAACTGTATTACCAAGGTACAGGGGGTCCAAGTCAGGGGGTATGTTTTTCTTAATGTAAAAGATCGTGTAGGTGGTTTTCTCAAGGTTTAAGGTCAGCTTATTACGTATTTCCCAGGTCCTGACTTTAGTTAATTCAGTGTTCATAGTTCTCATCAAGGAATGGTGGTCTGAGTTGCTGGCATAGAGATTACTATTGTCTGCAAATAAGATGTATTTTATGAGTGAGCTGGCGTGGACTAGGTCGTTTATGCACAACAAAAAAGGTACTGGACCGAGAATGGAACCTTGGGGGACTCCATACAAGATTGGCGAGGAGTCAGATTGGTGATTATTATTGCAGACATACTGCATCCTGTTGGACAGATATGAGGTAAACGAATTGTGGAACAGGCCCCTAATGCTGTAATGATCAAGCTTTGAAAGGAGGATGGTATAGTTGACAGTATCGAAGGCTGTGTTAGTTATCTCTACCCACTTGACAGTTCAACTTTCTTTGGGGTTACTTGGGTATTTAGCTGTAAAAGTATCGCACACAACGGTGGAGATCAGTGAGTCACATCTGTGGTAAACTAACTCGGCGGTAACCGATTCCCGATCTCGAGCGACCAAACTTTTAACTATAATTTTCAAAACTAAATTATTGAAACTTTAATCTTAAATTAAATTAAATCCTGATCACCTCTTTCACATCAGTTTCAAGAACCTTACACTGTTGGCCTTACTCCTGGTGGACATAATCATTTAATCCATCCTAACTTGATGAAAGCTTTGTCAACTGGATCCTGACTATGATCTTGTGACCAGTAGTTTCTCCTGGTCCTTAACTGTGAAACCTGAAGTAGATGTAGCTCAAAATTTCCAGTGTAACTCGACCATCTGTCACATTTATACCAATAATGATGTAACCTTTCATCCTATATTAACTCGACGGGTGTACTGCTTAACTCGTAATTACATTTCTAATACAGATCTTATCCGACAGAAACCTCGCCACCTCGATCCTGCACCCATGAAGGAGGCATTGGTTCCTGTCTCTTCACTGTCCTGTCTCCACAGAACATCACGCATCATTATTTCTAGAGGGTGAAGTTCATCAACCAGCAACATCTTCAACGGGCCTTCCTTCTAGAGGGTGAAGTTCATCAACCAGCAACATCTTCAACGGGCCTTCCTTCCTTCCTCAATCATCTGGCACCCTCAGGAGACGTCTTCTTCCTAGAGTCACCTTCCCCCAAAAACTCCACTGCACCAGGCTGATGGCTCTTGTCCATCACCATCCACCAGGCTAATGTGTTGATGGCTCTTGTTCATCACCAGGCTGGTGTGTTGATGGCTCTTGTTCATCACCATCCACCAGGCTGATGTGTTGATGGCTCTTGTTCATCACCATCCACCAGGCTGGACTTCTGGGGGAGGTGTGATGAGACCAGCCCACAAGGATGATGCTTGTGTTTACATTGGTTCTATTAACACCCTTAGTTGTCTGAGCTGGCTGGTCATTAGTAACTACTACACACTAGTTAACAAGCATTGTAAAAAGAGTTCAACCTGCCTAGTTGACCTCTGGCCTAAATTATGGTTCAGCCGAGTCTTGGCTGGGAGGTGTACTGCAGTTAGTTTTATTTCTACTGTTTTTTTATTATGCTGTAGTGATTTACATTGTAAAAGCAATATTGTTTTTTTATTTTTCTCCCAGGTGGATTTCAATATTTTATACACAACTTGCCTTTAAATTTCTCTGCCCCTGAAAGTCATAAGGGGTTTTACTTAATGAAACTGATTAATTTGTCACCGAGTTACAAATACTTGTTCCTTTTAATGGCATTGAGAAACTAATTTGAATGTCATTAATACAAAATTCAGTCCGTTTTCATTCACATAACAATACAGTACTTCTAAATTTTTTTTTGAGCTGATTCATTGAAAGAAGTTAGAAGTAATAGTGTATGGTCTTGGCATCACAGGACCACCCTACACCCACCTCACTTTGTTACCACTACAAATATCTCCATTGCTGTACAGTATATAACATGTCCTGTAATGTTTTAAGTCTTGGCTAATATTTGTATGAATAAACTAATAATTTTTGTTAATGGTGTCCTTATCTAGTCTCAAACTACTCGATAGGTGTTGGTAAATGTACAGTCCCCTTCACTAGTGTGTTTACAGTGGCTCATCAGGTTTTGTGCAGTGTGGCAGCCTTGTGTTTGTTTACATAGAACAGAAGGAAAGTAGCAATAGTAAACATACTACGGAATCAAATTAAAACAATATTAAAACAAATACCTCGCCACATATATCTATGTACAGTATTATTTAATCTTCATAAGAAAACTAACATCCTCTTGTGGCCTTGGTAATGTGCTGGAGGCTTAGTGTTGCAATTCAATATTGTTTGTGAAAGCTTTTTGATGGTGGACACAGTAGTATACATATAAGGAACATTGGTTAGGTAGCAGGGCAGTTGGGGTGCCCCAGGGAGGTCAGCGTCCCTGCCTATGTCAGCTTTTATCTTGGGTTTGGATCATCCAAAACCTATTTGAGGAACCCCCAACTCAGATGGAAACCTAATCTGCCTGACAAATTATACTCCTGATGTTTTGGTTGAATAAGACTTGTCTGAAAATCTTAATTATGGCTGATAGTTAAGTTTGGGGGAACTGGAAAGCCAAAAGCACACACAGCCTTAATGGAGTAATGTGATCCCAGGATGAAGGCATGACACTTGGGATGGTAGGAATGAGAGTTTGGAAAAAGTCCCTTTTTCTAAAACGCCTCAATCTGCTTTAAGGTAACAAGTACTGATGAAGATGAACTCAGATTCAATGGAATAATTAATTAAAGACTTGAACATTTTTACAAGATATTTTCCTAAGGTTGATAAAAAATTACTTTCCAATTCTGTTTGAAAGTTGGTACAATAAGGATGGAAATTGTAAAGGTTTTAATTTCCTGCAATAGTGGACTTTGTCCTTAAGGCATGTTAGAAAAATTGATCCACTAGAAGGATAACGAGAACTAAAGCCATCAAGGTGTCAGCGCAATTTTCTAACCACAGTATTGATGAATAAAATATTGCCAACAGAATAGAGAGATTTGGATACCTGGACAAATATACCAATGTTTGTGTTACCCATTAAGTGTGACACTATCTGTGGCAGACACTGATCCTACAGAGAAGAGATCATAGAATGCAGCCGTAATATAACCAGTACCATCCCTCGGTACAACCTGCCTCGACAAGAACCAAGACCAAGTAGTGACAAGGACGTGTGTTGATAAGCTGAAGTTCTCTGAACTAGACGGCTCGTCCTTCATAATGCTGCTCAAGAGTGGAGTACTCTTCCCACCTGGTCCCCAATATGTGTTAGAGACTAGCTGACTGAAACTGTCCAGAGGAGGGCCACTTGACTGGTGCCTGCACTGTGGTACCCAGAGACATTAAAACACCTGCAGCTTATTCTATAGGCAGGCAAAGGGTGACTTAATGCAACTCTGCAATACCTCGGAGCATATTAGTACTTTGCCAAGGCTATTGATAGCGTGGCCCATGAAAGGTTGAAAATTAAACCGGAGACTTTCTCTTTGACCACAACCAGTGTATGGTGACAAATGGCCTGAAATTGTCATGCTTACCCTTTACAAGCAGGGTACCATAAGGCACTGTACTGGGCCCATTGTTGTTTGTTTCATAAGTGACCTGCCATAATCTATAAACTCCTCCATATAAATGTTTATGGACGATGTGGAGTTATTCAGGAAATTAAGAACCGAACATTGTGCAGAGCTACAGAAAGATCTGTCGGCTTCATCTGTGGTCTAAGGAATGGCTGTTAAGATTCAACGTTACCAAATGCAAGATAACTTACCAACAGTAAGGAGGCATATCACATGTCCCAACTGAACAAAGAAACAGCATTAATGGAGACCAAATGTGAAAAGGCCCTGGGTGTGTATGTCGACAATAAACTGAAGTTCTCGGACCATTGTGAGAAGAAGGTGAGTGACTAAGCTAGTAAGTCTTTACTGTACTGTAATTTTTCCTCTTCTCCACTCATCGGTTTGTCAGTCATTTGGTTGGTTAGTTAAATCTGTTACACACTGTTGGCAAGTTCAGATACCTGATGGTCCGTCCCTCATAACACACTTTAAAAAGTGAGGTGCTTCCCCTTGTGGACTACTGTCACCCTTTCTGGTCCCTGAGATATGCAAGAGGCTGTCAGTTGATTGAAAATGTCCAAAGGGCCACCAGATGGTGCCTGCACTATGGCACCTCAGTTAACCAGAGATATGAGAACACCTACAACTGCCTATCTTATATGATAGACAGGCAAAGTGTGAATTAATATAAGTTCATAAACACCTCAGAGGACAGTACTCACTTGAGTGTCCCTATCTTGATTCTCGACTTATGTTGGGACGGTGGTCTCCCTGCTACGGCAGAGGCTTCAGGTATTTTATTTGGACTCGAGATTATTTTCACCCAACCTCGGTAATTTTACAATTATTAGCTATTGTTGCAGTGCTCTCCAGGCCTTGGCTTATGTCTCATCACCCCATCCCTTGGTTATAGCTACTTACAGTGGCTGTTTCTCATTCCATGTTGGGGCCGGAACACAGTTTTTGCTGGGTTCTGGCACGTGGGGAGGAGGGAAAATGAGCGTGCTGATGCTGTGGCAAAAGCAGCCGCTTCTCACCCTGTGTCACCTCATTCCCCTCTCTTGTCTTCCCAGCGAACTCAGATGTTGGAATGTAGACTGTCTCGCTGCCATACGGCAGGGTGGGGAGGACTGCCGATTGATATACGTGCAGCTCTCTAGATAATTTCAGCTCCCTACAGCTGAAGACACAGGTGCTGAGTCTACCAAAGGCTTGAGATGCACATTTGATCCGATGTTGAATCTCTTCATCAATGTGGTGGACAGGTGGGAGCCAAGATACTGTAAGTGGGTAACATTAGAGAGGATAGTACCATTAAGCTGGATGGATGGTGGAGTTGTGGCTGAACCAGGGGCAGGCTGAAAGAGAATCTGAGTCTTTCATACATTCACCTCAAGGCCGAAGTGTGTATACGCATCTGCGTAGGTGTTCACGATCTCCTGTAGGTCCTGTTCAGTGTGAGCGACAAGGGTGAGGTCGTCTGCATGCTGAAGTTCAGTGATTGAAGCAGCCGACACCTTTGTTCCTCCCTGGAGTTGTCTTGTGTTGAAAAGACCTCCCCCCCCCCTTCATCTGGTACTCGATGTCCACCCCGCCGGCTAAATTGACACTGGTGCCAGTACACGTCCTTGTTTTACCCCTGTTTAGATGGGGAAGATCTCAGACTGGGTACCATTGTGCAGGACACTGCCATTCATGCCATCTTAGAGATGCCTCACTATGGTGAGCAACCAAAACAACTGAGGGTCTGCCAAAGGGCCTCCCTGTTGACTCAGTTGGAGGCCTTAGTAAGGTTGATGAAGGCCATGTACAAGTATGACGCTGTGACGCTGTTCTCTGCATTTTTCCTCTGTCTGACGGACAGTGATGATCATTTCAGTAGTGCCACTGGATGGCCTAAAGCCACATTGAGATTTTGGGAGAAAGTTTTCCGCCTCAGGAAGAAGTCTGTGTAGGAGGACTCCGGTGATAATCTTGCCAGCTATGGACAGTACCGTGATCCCATGGTGGTTGCCACAGTCTGACTGGTCTCTCTTGTTCTTATAAATATTGACGATGGAGGCGTCTTTAAGATCTTGGGGGGGGGATTTCCTCTTCCTCCCATATATTCTCCAGGAGAGAGTAGACACAGCTGGTAAACAGAGGTCCTCCTGCTTTATGCATCAGGCCTTGAGGCTTTGTTGTTTTTCATCTGCTTGATGGCAGTAGCTACCTAATCACAGAATGGAGGATAGCTGAGGTGGATCAGTTCTGGATGCTGAAGGACCTGCTGGGTAGTCAAGACATCCACATTGTTAATTCAGTTGAGCAACGAATGGCAGAGCTCTTTCCAGAGCTGACAGATGCCTTCTTCGTCTTTAATTAGGGAGTTACGATAGGATGAGTGGAGGGGAGCCGCACCATTAGTAGTTGGCCTATACATTGCTTTAGTGGAGTTAAAAAATTCATGCATCTTATGATAATCCAAATTTGTTTGCATTTCTCATGTTTATTTTTCAACACTTACATAGTGTGTCTTATAGGCCACACACACACTCATGTTCAGGTTATCTCATAGTTCACACACACACAAGTACAGGGTATCTCATAATTCACACACACACTCATGTTCAGGTTATCTCATAGTTCACACACACACAAGTACAGGGTATCTTATAGTTCACACACACACTCATGTTCAGGTTATCTCATAGTTCACACACACACAAGTACAGGGTATCTCATAGTTCACACACACACAAGTACAGGGTATCTCATAGTTCACACACACACAAGTACAGGGTATCTCATAGTTCACACTCACACACAAGTACAGGGTATCTTATAGTTCACACACACACACAAGTACAGGGTGTCTTATAGTTCACACACACACACACAAGTACAGGGTGTCTTATAGTTCACACACACACACACAAGTACAGGGTGTCTTATAGTTCAC
>NW_024711614.1:15000-39411 GCF_018991925.1 Homarus americanus | reverse complement strand
TCAGGCGCTTCGTTCTCAATTTACGTATTGCTAAAAAAATATGATATTGCAGAATATTAAATTTGCTGATACTTAAAAAAGCTTTGCTGTGGGTATAAATTGAGCTTATAATGAAACACGAACGTCTGAATACTTAAGTGTGCCGTGGCCATGTACTGATGCAAAAATGTATTAAGGGTGAAGTGACACTGCTGTATGTCCTGCCTGGTTAATTTTGATATAAATTTTTTGATGGTACAATGAATAATCATGAAAAGTTTGTTATTGTTGTGTTGTTGTTGTTTTGTTTAATTTGTTAATGATATTGTTATTTGTTTCATTTTATTCTTTTAAACTGCTGAGATTCTCAACCACTCTTCCTAGGTTAGGTTAGGTGGTTTGGTCTGAGTGTTGAGTCAAGTCGGTCAGGTGCAGTGAGTCGGTCGGTGGTCGGTCCGTTGTGTCGTTAGGTGGTCGGGTCGGTGGTCGGTCAGGTTATGTCGGGTTGGTGGGTTGGGTCAGGTGAATTGTGTTGATTGGGTGTTTAAACTTCAAGTTTTACAATTTATAACAATTTCACTACAAGTGTTTTGTTATAAAGTGTTTGAAAGAGTCTGAAAAGTCAGTTAAAGTGGGCTACAAAACGAGACTCTTGAGCGTCGGACATAAACTTTTACCTTGCCAGAGAGAAAAAAGATTAAAGGAAAAGAATGAAAAGAAAAGGAAAGAAAGGAAGATAAAAGTGAAAGAAAGAAAAAATAAGAAAAGAAAAATAAAAGAAAAAAAGAAGGAAAATAATAAAAGTGCCCCCAAAAGGTAATTCAGTGTCCATTGCCTTTGATACAGCAGTGCAAGCGACGTATAGAACACACGTGTGTTATGTGGGTGAAGTAGAGTCTTGGTGCGGTGGTAAAAGATTTGCTCCGCTACACCCACCCACCCAACAACCCTCACCTCCCACCCATCCTCCCCTTTCTCTTCTCTTCGTCTCTCTTCCCTTCCCTCTCCCTACTATCTACGATTGTCTATTTACTCTCTCTCTCTCTCTCTCTCTCTCTCTCTCTCTCTCTCTTTTCCTCCCATCTCCTAGTCACTCCCTCTTCTCCTCTTCCATAACATCTTACTCTCTCTTCTCTTCTCTTCCTCCCCTCCCTTTCCCTTCCCTCCCTCTCTTCTCCCCTCTCTTCCCTCCTCTCCCTCTTTTCCTCTTCCTCCCTCTTCCTCCCTCTCTCTTCTTCTCCTCCCTCTTCTCCTCCTCCCTCTTTCTCCCTCCCTCTTCCTCCTTCCCTCTTCCTCCCCTCTCTCCTTCTCTTTCTCCCCCCTCCTCTTCCTCCCCCTCCCCTCTTCTCCCCTCTTTCTCCCCTCTCCTCTTCCTCCCCCTCCCCTTCCTCCCCCTCTCTCCCCTCTTCTCCCCTCCCTTCCTCCCCTCCCTCTTCCCTCCCCTCTCTCCCTCTTTCTCCCCTCCCTCTTCCCCTCCCCTTCCTCTTCCTCCCCTCCTCTTCCTCCCCTCCCCTCCCTCTCTCTTCTCCCTCTCTCCCCTCCCCTCTTCCTCCCCCCTCCTCTTCCTCCCCTCCCCTCTTCCTCCCCTCCCTCTTCCTCCCCTCCTCTTCCTCCCTCCCTCTTTTTCCCTCTCTCCTCTTTTCTCCCCCCTCCCTCATCCTCCCTCCCCTCTTCCTCCCTTTCCCTCCTCCCTCTTCCTCCCCCTCTCTCTCCCTCTCTCCCCCTCCCTCTTCCCTCCTTCCCTCTTCCTCCTCCTCTTCCTCCCCTCCTCTCCCCTCTTTCTCCCCCTCCCCTCTCCTCCCCTCCCCTCTTCCTCCTTTCCTCTTCTCCCCTCCCTCTTCCTCCCCTCTCTCTCCTCTTTCTCTCCCCCTCCCACTTCCTCCCCCCTCTTCTCCCTCTTTCTCCCCTCCCTCTTCCTCCCCCTCCCTCTTCCTCCCCTCCCTCTTCCTCCTCCTCTTCCTCCCTCCCTCTTCCTCCTCCTCTCTCTCCCTCTTCCCCCTCCCTTCCTTCTCCTCTCCCCTCCCCTCCCTCTTCCTCCCCTCCCTCTTCCTCCCCTCTCCTCCCCCTCCCCTCCCCTCTTTCTCCCCCCTCCCCTCTTCCCTCCCCTCCCTCTTCCCCTCCCTCCTCCCTCCCTCTTTTTCCCCTCTCTCTCTCTCTCTCTCCCTTCCTCCCTCTCTCTCTCTCTCTATATAGACGGAGGTTAAGAATGAATGCAACAGACACACACACACACACACACGTTTTTACACACACACACACCGCATTGCTGTACACCCCCATTGCTGTTGCACACACACATCACACGTGCTGTTACACACACACACACACACACACACACACACACGTGCTGTACACACACACACACACGTGCTGTGCACACACACACAAACACACACACACGTACTCAATACACACACACACACACACACACACACACACAGACTGTGTTACACACACACACACACATGCTGTACACACACACACACACACACACATGCTGTACACACAGCACACACACACACACATGCTGTGCACACACACACACACACACACACATACTGTTACACACACACACACACACACACACACACACACGTGCTGTGCACACACACACACACACTATGCCATGCACACACACACACACACACACACACACACATGTGCTGTTACACATACACACACACACACACACACACACACACACACTGTACACACACACACACACACACACACACACACACACACATCACTGTACACACACACACACACACACACACATGCTGTACACACACACACACCGTGCACACACACACACACACACACACACACACACACACACACACACACCACACACACACACACACACGTGCTGTACACACACATGCTGAGCAAACACAAACATACTCTATACACACACACACACACACACACACACACACCTTTCACACCACCTTTCACACATAGACACCTGGCGTTGGCCTCTTCTGTCAAAATGACCTCGCCGTCACGCCTGTAATTTCAAGTTTAGCATGTGTGAGAGCGTGTGTAATTTTATGTTGTGCCAGACCTACCCTACACTGTTTCCATCATAATCTGTGTGACGCCACCCACCCCGCCTCATTTCACCCCACCGAACATAGCCCTATCTTATCATCTCATTACCACCTAGACCACCTGAGAGTCAGGCGCCCATGTGCCCAGTTAGTATTATATATAGGGTATTATAATAAATTCTTCCACTAATATCCAGAACCAGCTGTCTGCTTCTGGCTGTAATTTCCTCTACAGTCCATCTTATGACCTTATCTTAACTGACTTAGCAGCCAGTACCAACTCCACCTCGGCCATGCCTCTGTTGGTGTAGCACACACTGTCAGTTACTCTGATGCTCAGCTGCCACTCCCACTCAGAAATGCAGAGACCTACATCAAACCTAGGCCAGGTGCATGACTCTTGGTGCGCTCTTCGTGCGTGGATATTCACCATCCTGAACTGAAATGTAGTGCGGATGACGTGAAACCAAATGGATAAATATACTCCTTACCACTGAGGCTCACCACCACTTCTTCCCGAGGTCGTCGAATCTCACCTAGCTGGCTTGCCTGAGTCACAGCCTCGAATCAAAGACTTTATGCAACAGAGACAGACGCTTTATCTCGTGACAATATCCGCTACGGGTCGCCTTGGCCGAGGTCATCCGCCGAAATCGCACTGCAAAAATTCTCACTACCCATCGGGCTTTGAACACGAACCAACATCAGTCAATGGTGTGTGGTAAGCAAAAACTCTGTGAGACTAAACAATAAGACACACCCCTCCCTCCCTTAGCCATCTCTCTAATGTTGACACAGCTGAGCAATCAAAACCATTTCCTTCTATATGCCAGACGCTCCCCAGCTTGACACAACCACTCTCCCTGCACCCTACCAGCCCTTTCCACTGACATAGTAGAAGAATTTGAGTAACCAAAACGTCTGAGCTGAAGTTAAAACGCTCTACCCCCATTGACTTACCAATGTAAACTCTTCAAGCAACGGTTCTCCCCAGAGCTTGCTAAACCCCTCTGCTCCATCATCAGTGCTTCTCTCCAGTCCAAGCCAGATGCCCTGCCTGGCTGGAAACCTCTTATGTATCACCAGTGCCCAAGTCAACCAGCAAACAATCGCTATCCTTCACGACCCTGTGCAATGACCCCAATACCTTGTCTGTGGTTTTTATGTTCAGCTTGAGCCTGCTTGATGTTGAGTCATGAAACCTCACTTTAGGCAGCATGTAGCTTCCTCCACCACTCACTGTCTTGTCGGCTTTCTCGATTACACTGCCATCTCGAGAAACACGTCTGCTTACTGTCGCTTCATTGATTTCACTAAGCATTCGGCCTAGTCGACCTATATAATCATCCAGCATCTATTGACCTCAGGCTTCGGAGATGTCTTTTACCATAGCTTACTGACTTTCTCGTGTCCGACGTCAGCTGTACGCTTCGAGGGCTGTCTTACTTTCAGTCACTCACCTGTGGCGTCCCAGGCAAAATGGACCACTATGCTTCCCTTATATGCCTCATTGATGCCCTAAGAAAACCCTGCTCGTTTAAATATGTCGGCGTCTTCCACCATTAGAATCGCGTCTGCTTCTGCTCCCAGCTTCTTGCCCTTCAGGTTTATTGAACAGTCTCCAAGCTTGGGCCTATAACACGTCACCATCAACCATACAGACCATGGTTAGTGCACATCCTTCCTCGGCATTTGTCCCATCCTTCCATTGCTTTGGGTTCGAACACACTCCAGGTTTGGCAAATTCACAGCTCCTCGGCGTCTGCAGACAACAAGCTAAATTGACCACACGTCAGGTGGTTGTCCAAATCCTCAGTTTCCGTCACTTCCTCCGCCGACTCCAAGTCCTCAGAGTTTCCTGGCCCGGCTCCTCGGTGTTTTACACTCGGCATTCATGCTTCCAGCTCACCTATGCCTCCCCCACTGGTCTTCCTCCTAAATGCCGCACAACGTAAACACCTGAAAAGAGGTGCAAAGAGGGCATGCAAGTTATTCTCTCCCTTCTACTACTCCACATATCAGAAACGCTCCTTACCTGACCCTCTCGGCTCTCACTGACCATCACCCACGACCTCATCTGGAAATTTGGTAAGCTTCTGCTGCATCCACGACACCGGCTCCTACTACCTACCTGAGATCCCTAGCCCGTGAATGGCTGTTCGACACCACAACCGCATCCAGCCCCTTCGTGCACGAACCGAGTCGCTATAAAAGAACGGCCCGGTCCCCGCCATTGTAAAAAGTATCAAGCAACATGATAAACCCGGTGTATTCACTTCCGGTAATACTAGCTTCTTGCACTGTCACTATGTTGAAACGCCCTGTAGTTTGAGCTTCTACCCACCTAGTTGATTATATATCTTATTTGTATCACTTATGTTATTTGTTATATTATTTGTAAATCAAGACCATTCTGATTATGTAACTGTATATTTTCATTCTGGGTTGTAAGCTCTTTCAATAAACCGTTAATTGTTATTATTATTATTATCACGTGCTGTACACATACACACACACACACACACACACACACACATACATGCTGTGCACACACACACACACACACACACACACACACACACACACACACACACGCACACACACACACACACTGTACACACACACACACACACACACACACACACTGCTGTGCACACACACACACACACACACACACACACGTGCTGTACACACAACACACACATGCACATACTGTACACACACACACACACACACACACACACATATGCTGCACACACACAGACACACACACACACACACACACACACGTGCTGTACACACACACACACACACACACACACACACACACACACACTACTGTACACACACAGACACACACACACACACACACACATTGCTGTACACACACACACACACACATATCACACACACACACACACATCTGTGCACACACACACACACACACACATGCTGTACACACACACACACACACACACCATGCTGTACACACAAAACTCACACATACACACTGTTGTACACACACACACACACACACATGTGCTGTATACACACACAGACACACACATACACACACTGTACACACACACACACACACACACATACACACACATGCTGTACACACACAATGGACCAGGTGTTAACAGAGGTGAACAGTGGTGGAACAGTGCGTAAGTCAGTGAGAACAACTCAACAGTAACAGTCGTGCCCAAGTTAACCTTCACACAGTGATGTCCCAGGTGCAGTGATAACGGCCCGTGAGACCCAACAACAACCAGCGATGTGTTAATCCGTCTACGATAGGAAGGCCTGGGACCACACCCTCCACTCTAACACCATCTGTGAGGTCTACACAACATGCCCCTCATAACACCATATGTGAGGAAGCCCATGTCCCTGCTGAGGGTACTACCATGTCAGTCCCTCTTCTTACCATCTGTGAGGTACTACCACGTGGTCCCTCATAACACCATCTTGAGGGGTACTACACCATGTCTCATAACACCATGCTGTGAGGGTTACTACACCACGTGAGGTCCCTCATAACACCATCTTGAGGGGTAGCACACACATGTCTCACTTAACACCATATGTGAGGGTACTACACACGTCAAGTCTCATCACACGCATCTGTGAGAGATGCTACCACGTGAGGGTCCTCATGTTGCCATCTGTGGGGGACTACACCCGTCAGGCCCTCACCGCACCATCTGTGAAATTACTACACCACGTGAGTCCCCTCATACCATCTGTGAGGAATTACTACACCACATGTCCTCATAACACCATATGTGAGGTACTACACCACGTGGTCCTCCTCTTTACATCTGTGAGGGATACTACACCACATGTCCTCATAACACCATATGTGAGAATTACTACATCAGTCCCTCATCACACATCTGTGAGAATTACTACACCACACGTGAGGCCCTCATAACACCATCTGTGAGAGTTACTACACCACGTGGGGCCCTCATAACACCATCTTTGAGGTACTACACACCACAGGGGTCCCTAACCCACTGAGAGTACTACACCATGTGGTCCCTCATAACACCATCTGTGAGGGATTACTACCACGTGAGGCCCCTCATAACACCATCTGCGAGAATTACATCACGTCAGGTCCCTCATAACACCATCTGTGAGGGAACTACTGCACCACGTCAGGTCCCTCCTAACACCATCTGGGAGGGAGTTACTACACTACGTGTTTGTTGTTCAACACCTACAATAATCTGTATGTTCACTGTATGTTCCTTTACCTTTCTCTAATGAAGGCTTTTGTTAAACCACCAATGTATGTAATAAGTCATTTATGTCCAATGTATATTTTCAGCCTTCGGGCTGCAGAATATTTTCAATAAACCGTTAATTATTATTATTATTATTATTATTTACACGTACTGTACACACACACACACACACACACACACAAACACACACACACACACACACACACACACATGTTCTAACAGTGTCATGGGGTAATATATATTGTCAAAACCAGATAATGTAGGTTAGGTTAGGTTAGGTTAGGTAATTAAACAGCAAGATATCACTAAAGTTTCGTCAACATCGGCAGAATGTAGAGAGAGAGAGAGAGAGAGAGAGAGAGAGAGAGAGAGAGAGAGAGGCAGGTGTAGGTAGAATCCCCCAATAACCTTACCTGCACTACACACACCTGCACAATATATACAGGTAATATTTATATAAGACAGGTGAGGGACAGCCCCCCCTCTACTATAAGTCCAGGTTATACTATTTTATATCCGGTTTCCATTTATCCCATTAGGCATTACGTGTTTCTCAGAATCAGTTTTGTACTAAGTAACTTCACTGCCAATGCAACGCACTCACACTCACCTATAACACACTCACACTCCATGCAACACACTCACCAACAACACAATCACACCTACATACAACACACTCGAACTCACCTACAACACACTCACTCTCCACACAACACACTCACCTATAACACACTCACACTCCATGCAACACACTCACCAACAACACATTCACACCTACATACAACACACTCGAACTTACCTACAACACACTCACCCTCCACACAACACACTCACCCTATCTACACCACACTCACCTGTAACACACGCACACCAACACACTCACACTCCATGCAACACATTTACCCTCCACACACACACACACACACACACACACACACACACTCATAGGTTAAGGTATACAGTTTTGAGGTGTTAGGGTCGGCCACCACAGCCCTCCACCACAAACCTTGTTGCCATTCTCTCAGGTCTTGGGTCTCTCAGGGGAACACAGCTTATAATTTCCTGCGTCCATTGTCCGTCCTAGTCATCCTCCCTGGTCTTCTGCCTTAACTTTTATCAATTAATGTGTCCACCACAATCCTCTCATCACATGCACTATATATATATGTGTGTGTGTGTGTGTGTGTGTGTGTGTGTGTGTGCGTGTGTGTGCGTGTGAACATTATACATACACACTTGACAACATACATAAGAGGTGCACAATATGAACAGTTGTCACCCACAGATAAAAATCACTTTACCCCTTCACCTCCTTCTCTTCCCCTCCCTACCCCTGCCCTCACTTCCTAACCCCTACCCACCGACCCCTCACCTCTTCCCCCTACCCCTGCCCTCACCTCCTAACCCCTACCACCGACCCTCACCTCTCTTCCCCCTACCCCTGCCCTCACCTCCTAACCCCTACCCACCGACCCTCACCTCTTCCCCCTACCCCCTCCCCTACCCCTGCCTCACCTCTACCCTCCCCACAAACCCCTCACTCTTCCCCCCCTGCCTCACCTCTAACCCCTCCCACCGACCCCACCTCTTCCCCCTACCCCCTCCCTACCCCTGCCCTCACCTCTTAACCCCTACCCACCGACCCTCACCTCTTCCTCCTACCTCTCTCATCTCCTAACCCCTACCCACCGACCCTCACCTCCCTACCCTCCCCTACCCCTCCCCTCTTAACCCCTACACCCCTCACCTCTTCCCCTACCCCTCCTGCCTCACCTCTACCCACCTCACCTCTTCCCCCTACCCCTCCTACCCCTGCCTCCTCTTAACCCCTACCCTGACCCCCACCTCTTCCCCTACCCCCTCCCCTACCCCTGCCTCACCTCCTAATCCCACCCTAACCTCTTCCCCCTACCCCTCCCTACCCCTGCCCTCCTCTCCTAACCCCTACCCACCGACCCTCACCTCTTCCCCCTACCCCCCTCCCTACCCCTGCCCTCACCTCCTACCCCTCTCCTGCCCTCACCTCCTAACCCCTCCCACCGACCCCTCCCACCTCTTCCCCCTACCCCCTCCCTGCCTCACCTCTTAACCCCTACCCACCGACCCCTCACTCTTCCCCTCCTACCCCTGCCCCTCCTCCTAACTACCCACCTCACCTCTTCCCCTACCCCTCCCATCTCTTCTTCTCCTTTGTACAAGACTCACTAATCCCCCCAGCTACCTTACAGTCTAGCCAATTCCGACGCCATATTTCCAACTCACATTTAAAAATCACTAATCCCCCCCTCAAGAACGCCTGGGTCATGCAATCAAACTCTCTGCTAAATACTATCTTCAAAACTATTTCCTGAAGAATATTTTTAACTAAACAAAAAAATATTTAGAAACAAAAATATATTTTTAATCGTATCTTTATAATGTTTTGTAGTTATTATTTTTTTTTCTTAAATTGGGATTTTTTAAGTGTGATTTTTGTATTTTATTTTTTTTGTAAATATCTTAAAAATTTGGGTTTATTTATTGATGATTTTTGTGGTTCAACGCATGACATTTATGAAGAGGCGAGAGAAAGTTTAAGTCTCTCTCTTGTCCTCGTCGTCATCATCATCATAGTCGTCATCATAGTCGTCATCATCATCATTATAGTCGTCATCATCATCATCATTATAGTCGTTCATCATCATCATCATTATAGTCGTCATCATCATCATCATCATATTATCATCATCATATCGTTATCATCATCATAGTCATCATCATCATAGTCGTCATCATCATCATCATCATAGTCATCATCATCATCATCATAGTCGTTATCATCATCATCATCATTATTATAGCCGTCATCATCATTATCATCATCATCATTATAGTCATCATCATCATTGTAGTCGTCATCATCAATATAGCAATCATACTCATCATCATCACCATCATCATCATCAACCATCATCATTATAGCCATCATCATCATCATCAGCATCATTGTAGTCGTCATTATCACCATCCTATAGCTATCATAATCATCATCATCATCATCATCACCATCATCACCATCGTCATCATCATCATCATCATCATCATCATCATCACCACCATCACCATCATCATCACCATCACCATCGTCATCATCATCATCATCATCATCACCACCATCATCATCATCATCATCATCATCATCAATCATATAGTCGTCATCACATTATCATTATAGCCATCATAATCATCATCATCATCATCACCATCATCATCACCATCATCATCATCATCATCACCATCATCATCATCATCATAGTCATCATCATCATCATCATCATCATTATAGTCGTCATCATCACATCACATAGCCATCATAAGCATCATCATCATCATCATCATCACCATCATCATCATCATCATAGTCATCATTATCATCATCATCATTATAGTCGTCATCATCGTTATCATATATAGCTATCATAATCATCATCACCTCATCACCATAGTCATCATCATCATCATCATCATCATCATCATCATCACCATCACTATCATCATCATCATCATAGTCGTCATCATCACATTATAGCCATCATCATCATCATCATCTACTCATCATCACCATCACCATCATCATCACCATCATCATCATCATTATCATCTCATCATCATCATCACCATCATCATCATCTTCATCATCATCATCATTATAGTCATCATCATCATCATCATAGTCATCATCATCATCATCATCATAGTCATCATCATCATCATCATCACCATCATCATCATCATCATAGTCATCATCATCATCATCATCATAGTCATCATCATCATCATCACATCATCATCATCATCATCACCATCATCATCATCACCATCATCATCATCATAGTCATCATCATCATCATCATCATAGTCATCATCATCATCATCATCATAGTCATCATCATCATCATCATCATCATCATCATCATCACATCATCATCATCATCATAGTCATCATCATCATCATCATAGTCATCATCATCATCATCATCATCATCATCATAGTCATCATCATCATCATCATCATCACCACATCATCATCATCATCATAGTCATCATCATCATCATCATCATCATCATCACCATCATCATCATCATCATAGTCATCATCATCATCATCATCATAGTCATCATCATCATCATCATCATCCACATCACACATCATCATCACATCACACATCATCACATCATCATAGCATCACATCATCATCATCATTATTACAGCATCAATAAAAGGGAGAAGATGAAATTGTCTTCCTGGCCCGTCTGTCCTGCTTGAGGAGGAGAGGTAGGAGGAATAGGAGGAGAGGGAAGGGGGAGAAGGAGGTAGAAGAAGGAGCAGGTAGAAGGAGGAGGAGGAGGAGGAGGAAAGGTAGGAGGAGGAGGTAGAAGAAGGAGCAGGTAGAAGAAGGAGGGAAAGAGGAGGAGAGAAGAAATAAAATCGTCCCTTGACTCTGTCTGTTGGTAGGGAGAAGGTAGGAGGAGTTAGGGAGGAGTAGAGGACGGGAAGGAGGAGGAGGAGGAGTAGGAGGACGGGGGAGGAGGAGGAGGACGGGGGGAGGAGGAGGACGGGGAGGAGGAGGAGGAGGGACAGGAGTACATACTTTCAGGATAATCCTTCTATTGTCGGGTCCCTTCCTACCTGGCCAGACCTTGCCACTCCTCTCTGCTCACTTTTTTTCTCTATCTCTTTTCTCTCTTTCTATGCTACTCTCTATGTCTAAAGTCTGTGTTTATCTGTCTGTCTGTCTGTCTGTCTGTCTATTTCATTATCTTCTTTCTTTGTCTCTGGTTTTCATATTCACTGTCTACTTGGTTTCTCTCCTGTCTCCTTCTCTACCTGTCTTTAAATACCTTCTGGTTGTATTGTTACTACTGTATTATTGTATACCTGTCACCCCCACCCACCGGCTGTATTGTAGGATTGTATACCTGCTATTAACACCTGCAGGTCGCCCTCTACACCTGGTCACACCTGTAGTATCTAACTCATTAACTCATACACCTGTACGTCTAAGACCCGTGTTATAGAGGCATTTTTACCTTTTTCTTAATTCAAAATCAAAATGAATGGTCAATGATTTTTTATTAAGTGTTTTTTATTTTAATTCTAGTTTGTTTAATTTTATTTATTTTTTTATTTATTTTTTGGGGATATTAGCGTTTAATGATAATGATCAGTAAATACATACATACATACATACATACATACATACATACATAACAAAACTGAAGGTGTGTGAGATTTAGATTTAGGCGTGAAATAGGTAAACATTGGTTTGGAAACAGAGTAGTATTGAGTAAGTTACCAAATATCATCATTAATCGAATATTCTTGAATAGCTTCACACATACAGTAGGTTGGATGGGTGTGAGCGATAGGGGTTGGGTGTAAACGGGACTGCCCAGTATGGACCATTGATGCCGGTAGTTTCCTCCATTCTTTGTTCTTATGTTCTTATGTGAGTAACCTAGCCACTGGTTGCACAGGGGAAGGAAGGAAGGAAGGAAGGAAGAAAATATAAAGTCAAGAAGAAAGAAAAGAAGGGAAGGAAAGAAGGAAGTTAGAAGAGTTCAATATATTCACGCGTGCTAAAGTAGCTTTAGCGTACAGCGTAGTCTAGTTGTCTGAGAGTCTGCCTGTAATCCTCTTTGAGAGAGTAGAGAGAGAGAGAGAGAGAGAGAGAGAGAGGAGAGAGAGGATACAGTGCTGCCTCGAAGAGTCGAGAGTCTGAGCCAGGTAAGGTATGCAGTGAGGTATTCTCAACACTGCACAGGTGTGTATTTCTTACATCATTCTCTCTCTCTCTCTCTCTCTCTCCTCTCAATACTGTAACGAGAGAAGAAGAATAGAAAAAGGAGGAGGAGGAGGAGGAGGAGGAGGAGGAAGATTATAAACGAAAATATATAAGCCGAATTACTATATTGAGAAGTCACTTGAACTGACTGTATACCAAGACTATTAGAAGCCACACACACACACACAGGGCATGTGCGTGCGTGTGTGTGTGTATGGTGGGGGGACAATTCACACTAGCTTCCACAAACGACTACACATCAAGATTTACATACTAAATCAAGGGAGTCAACATTAGCATACACTACTACTGCTGTTGAATTATCTGGTTAAAGAGGAACAGCGAGTACTACACATGTTGGGGACTCCCACGCGATACACATATACATACATAGATACATACATATACATACACGCATATATAGTCAGATAGATACACACATGGTCTCTATACATATATATACGTTTACACATCGATTCATGGTCTCTATATACATACATACACATGGTTTTTCACGCACATACACACATACACAAACACACATAATCCATCCAACGTGATGCTATCTGACTTTCATTTCTTTCTTTCAATCGTTTTCATTTCCATCATTCATTTTATATCAAAAATTCTCTCAATGAAAAACTAATCCAATTATATTATGCAACTGATTTTCTTTCTTTCTTTCTTTTCTTTCTTTCTTTCTTTAATCCACACTTTTATTCATCTTACCTATACAAACTCTGTGAATGAAAGAAGTTATAGTCGTATTTTCATGTTTTGTGAATGAACCGTTGCATTCCTGATCATTGCTGTAGTGAATCCAAAAATGCCGCCTGTTGAGGATTACATTATACAGACTACAGTGTACATTCATTTGTTGTCAGTTTGAAGTGAATGGTGAAAATAATCATTCAATCAATTCATGTCACTTACGAAGGTTTTTGAGGATCACGTCAAGGTTAGGTTATAAGTTAGGTTAGGTTGGGCTGGGTTAGGTGAGGTTAGAGCAGTTCAATTATGTTAGTTGTTAGGTTAGGTTATGTTAGGTTAGGATAGGTTTTTTGCCGGTGAGGAAAATCCCCAAACCGCAGTACAGTAATACATTATAACGTCAACATCAGGACTGTTCTCCAGCCTCGTGACCCAGGGGAGTTCTCAGTCCTTCTTTATTTTTTTAACCTCATCTTTCTTTCTCCTGAACAGACGTGACTATCTGTCTGTCTGTCTGTGTAAAAATAAAAATACAAATAAAAATAAATAAAACGGTTTATATTGAGTGCATGGTGGCTGAAAATATACAGACTTACATTTGATTTAGACATAATGATATAATATGCATTGAATACATTTACAGGCTGTACAGTACATAAATCAGAGTTGTTTATTATTTTAACAATAGATGGGATGGTGCTGTTCTTATATCTATCGGTGCGGGCTCTTATGGGCTGAATTTTGTTGTAGTGGCGGACTGTGCGAGTTGGGTGGGGCTGCAGGTGGCAGGAGGTATGATGACAAGGGTGGTGCAGTAGTCCACTGCCAAACCTTTCCAGTGCTTGGTGGGAGGTCACTGAAGGATGGCATTTCAGGGTGGAGAGCGTTGGTGTTGCGGAGTATTCTGTGCCGAGCATGACTGCGGGCCCTTTTCTGTACCTTCTACCTGACGTTGTTGGGTGGATTGAGAGAAGACGACCAGGCTGGTGATGCATATGTTAGTTTGGGGGAGAATAAAGGCGTTGTAGATGGTCCTCAGCTTGCGTGGGTGTCCCAAGTGACCTAAGTCGTCGTAGCATGTAGAGACGGTATGAGGCTGCCTGACTGTGTTATTTACATGGGCCTTCCAGTCAAGTTTGTTGTCTATAGTTACACCCAGGAGTTTGGCAGACTGCACCAGCTGGAGAGGATGGGCACCCAATTGTAACTGCTGGGGCTTGCACTGGAGTGGTGGTATTGATGTGCATGACTACGGTTTTGGTGTGGTTGATGGTGACCTTGTTCTCCGTAGTCCATGCCTGTAGCCTGTCCAGGGTGCCTTGTAGCGATGAGTAGTCTGGTGCAGTGTTGTCCACTTGCAGTCATCCACGTACTTCCACCTTGGAGGAGTGTCCGATAGAGCGTCGTTGATCAGATGAGGAAGCACAGGTGGTCCCATCTTGGTCCCTGGGGAACACCGCAGTGAGGTGTTGGAATGTAGAGACCAAGCAAGCCCTGATACTCTCACTGCTGGCGACGTCCACTCAAGAAATCAGTGAGCCATGAGACCAGGTTGGTAGGCAGCCCTAGTAATAGCCTTGTTGATAACAGTGCAGTGATCAACAAGGTCAAAGGCCTCCTGAAGTCCACATGCAACGGCCAGTGATGTCTTACGTTTCTGCAAGTTTTGTGTATGTGTATGTGTGTGTGTTAATAATAATAACAATAATAATAATAATAATAATAATAATAATTAACGGTTTATTGAAAGCATGGCAGCCAGAAGGCTGAAAATATACAGTTACATAATTGGGAATGGTCACATGATTGATGAATAATATAAGTAACATAAGTATGATACAAATATGATATATAATAACTAGGTGGGGAGAAGGTCATACTACAGGGTATTTCAACATAGTGACAGTGCAAAAGTAAGATTGACTGGGAGGAATACACTGGTTGATTACAAGTTGTTGATAATTTTACAATGGTTGGGACTGGGATGTTCTTATAGCGATCAGTTTGTGCTCGTATGGGCTGGATGCGGTGGTGTCAAACAGCAATTATCGGACGAGGGATCTCGGTAGTAGGAGCCGGTGTCGAGGATGGTGCAGAAGCTTCTCACCAAATTTTGGTAAATGAGGTCGCGGTGATGGTCAGTGAGAGCTGAGAGGGTCAGTGTGTTGAACGCTTCTTGATATGTGGAGTAGGAAGGGAGAGAATAATCTTGCATGCACCCTTGCACTTTTTTCTAGGTGTTGACGTTGTGTGGCATTTAAGGAGGAAGACCAGGTAGGGAAGGCATAGGTGAGCTTGGGAAGTATGAATGTTGAGAAACACTGAGGAGCTTCGGGGAAGGAACCCAAGGACTAGAGGCTCTATGGAGGAGGTGGAGACGGAAACCGGAGGATTTGGACAACTTACTGACGTGTGGTATTTAATTTAGTTTGTTGTTCGTGGACACCGAGGAGCTTAGTGAAATCTACAACCTGGAGTGTGTTCGACCTCATAATAGAGGGACGGGACAACGTCGGAGGAGAGGTTGATGTGCATAACAATGGTCTTAGTATGGTTGATGGTGACGTGGTTGCTGGCCCAGTTTTGGAGACTGTTAATAAATCCTGAAGGGCGGTATAGTCGGGAGCAGAATTGTTGTCGCTGATCCCAATGGTGGAGTCGTCGACATATTTCCAGCGAGCAGAGGTTTCTTAGGGCATCATTGATAAGAATAAGGAAGCATAGTGGTCCCATCTTGGTGCCTTGGGGGACGCCACAGGTGAGTGACTGAAAGGTGGAGACAGCTCTCCGGAAGCGTACAGCTTGGCGTCGGTCTGAGGAAGTCTAGCTATGGTATAAGACTTCTTCGAAACCCGAGGTCGATAGCTTTGTTGATGCTTAAATTGTGGTCAACTAGGTCGAATGCCATAGTGAAGTCATGAAGGCGACAGCTACAGACGTTTTCGTTTCTCCAGATGGCGGTATATGTAGTCGAGAAAGCTGACAGACAGTGAGTGGTAGAGAAGTTTTCATACTACCAAATTGCTGAGGATCTATGGCGCCTGCAATATCAGCATAAGCCCAGTCAAACACAAAACACAGATTAAGCTGGGAATTGGGGTGATTTGCAATGGGTCGTAGCTATTTTAAGGATTGTGGGCTGGTTGGCTGGTGACACATATGAAATCTTCCAGTCAGCTAGGCATCTGGCTTGACTGAGGGAAGCATTGATGATGGAGCAGAGGGGTTTAGCAAGCTCCGGGAGAACTCCTTGAAGAGTTTCATTGGTAAGTTAATGGGGGTGGTGGAGCGTTTTAACTATAGTTTGTCCAGACGTTTTGTTACTTCAAATTCTTCTACTAAGTCAGTGGGAAAGGGGGCTGGTAGGTTGTGTCTAGTCGGTGGAGCGTCTGTGTGTGTGTGTGTGTGTGTATATAAATTTGAGTATATATAATGAGTATCTAAATCCTGCGAGTAAAATTATCTACATGTACACATACCTCACTAATGTATACATACATGAGGACACACACATGTAAACAGACTAGGGTGGTGGTGGCGGCGGCGTGTTAAGGGATAGCGGGTCCAGATAAGTGTGAGGACGCTCCTAGGTCGGTGGTAAGTGCGTCAGTTTTGTCCACGTCCATACGCATAACCACAATTTCCTTTTCAATTGCTGCTATAATCGTGGGCATGGCCTGGAGTGGGCGGGGTGGGTTGGATGGCGGGGTGGGTTAGGGTTGGTTAGGGAGGGGGAGGTAGGTTTGCTCTTACGCCCGCCACCCACATTCTCTTCGGTAGTTGTGATGGAACCGCTCTGTTTTTCCGAACACTCGCATACGACCCTGACTTAAGACAAATCTTACCTCCAAAATGATAATAATTACCTGATGTCTCAAAACAAAAACACCCATAAAAACATAACATACTAAAAACAATTAAAACCAAAATAAAATAAAAACAAAAATTATCCAAACACTCCATCAAATCGTAACTAAAGCCAAGACGGCGGTTCGGAGAGAGGCTTAAAGACACCTGGCGCCATATTTGAGTGTTTTCTGGGGTCGAGTCTTAGCGCCGCTGGACAGATTGGGGATGTAGGCTTCTCACAAGATGGTTATCACTATTACAGTTTGGCTAAGATTATTCTAAATTTAATATAGATCCCGGCGCTAGATACAGTACCCCCCTCCCTCCCGCGCCATACCTGCGAGGATTAATGTAAAGGCACATACCTGTATCTGTGCTGTATCGTATGGCTGTAAGAGTGTTGTGAGTTTGTCTGGCTGTTGTATCGTGGCTGTAAGAGTGTTGTGGGTTTGTCTGGCTGCTGTATCGTGGCTGTAAGAGTGTTGTGGGTTTGTCTGGCTGCTGTATGTGGCTGTAGAGTGTTGTGGGTTTGTCTGGCTGCTGTATCGTGGCTGTAAAAGTGTTGTGGGTTTGTCTGGCTGCTGTATCGTGGCTGTAAGAGTGTTGTGGGTTTGTCTGGCTGCTGTATCGTGGCTGTAAGAGTTTGTGGGTTTGTCTGGCTGCTGTATCGTGGCTGTAAGAGTGTTGTGGGTTTGTCTGGCTGTTGTATCGTGGCTGTAAGAGTGTTGTGGGTTTGTCTGGCTGTTGTATCGTGGCTGTAAGAGTGTTGTGGGTTTGTCTGGCTGCTGTATCGTAAAGTGTTGTGGGTTTGTCTGGCTGTTGTATCGTGGCTGTAAGAGTGTTGTGGGTTTGTCTCTGTTGTATCGTGGCTGTAAGAGTGTTGTGGGTTTGTCTGGCTGCTGTATCGTGGCTGTAAGAGTGTTGTGGGTTTGTCTGGCTGCTGTATCATGGCTGTAAGAGTGTTGTGGGTTTGTCTGACTGTTGTATCGTGGCTGTAAGAGTTTGTGGGTTTGTCTGGCTGCTGTATCGTGGCTGTAAGAGTGTTGTGGGTTTGTCTGGCTGCTGTATCGTGGCTGTAAGAGTGTTGTGGGTTTGTCTGGCTGCTGCATCGTGCGTAAGAGTGTTTGGGTTTGTCTGGCTGTTGTATCGTGGCTGTAAGAGTGTTGTGGGTTTGTCTGGCTGTTGTATCGTGGCTGTAAGAGTGTTGTGGGTTTGTCTGGCTGCTGTATCGTGGCTGTAAGAGTGTTGTGGGTTTGTCTGGCTGCTGTATCGTGCTGCTGAGAGTGTTGTGGGTTTGTCTGGCTGCTGTATCGTGGCTGTAGAGTGTTGTGGGTTTGTCTGGCTGCTGTATCGTGGCTGTAAGAGTGTTGTGGGTTTGTCTGACTGTTGTATCGTGGCTGTAGAGTGTTGTGGGGTTTGTCTGGCTGCTGTATCGTGGCTGTAAGAGTGTTGTGGGTTTGTCTGGCTGCTGTATCGTGGCTGTAAGAGTGTTGTGGGTTTGTCTGGCTGCTGTATCGTGGCTGTAGAGTGTTGTGGGTTTGTCTGGCTGTTGTATCGTGGCTATAGAGTGTTGGGTTTGTCTGGCTGCTGTATCGTGGCTGTAAGCGTGTTGTGGGTTTGTCTGGCTGTTGTATCGTGGCTGTAAGAGTGTTGTGGGTTTGTCTGGCTGCTGTATCGTGGCTGTAGAGTGTTGTGGGTTTGTCTGGCTGCTGTATCGTGGCTGTAAGAGTGTTGTGGGTTTGTCTGGCTGCTGTATCGTGGCTGTAAGAGTGTTGTGGGTTTGTCTGGCTGTTGTATCGTGGCTGTAAGAGTGTTGTGGGTTTGTCTGGCTGCTGTATCGTGGCTGGCGTGTTTGGGTTTGTCTGACTGTTGTATCGTGGCTGTAAGAGTGTTGTGGGTTTGTCTGGCTGCTGTATCGTGGCTGTAGAGTGTTGTGGGTTTGTCTGGCTGCTGTATCGTGGCTGTAAGAGTGTTGTGGGTTTGTCTGGCTGCTGTCGTGGCTGTAAGAGTGTTGTGGGTTTGTCTGGCTGTTGTATCGTGGCTGTAAGAGTGTTGTGGGTTTGTCTGGCTGTTGTATCGTGGCTGTAGAGTGTTGTGGGTTTGTCTGGCTGCTGTGTATCGTGGCTGTAAGAGTGTTGTGGGTTTGTCTGGCTGCTGTATCGTGGCTGTAAAAGTGTTGTGGTTTGTCTGACTGTTGTATCGTGGCTGTAAGAGTGTTGTGGGTTTGTCTGACTGTTGTATCGTGGCTGTAAGTGTTGTGGGTTTGTCTGGCTGTTGTATCGTGGCTGTAAGAGTGTTGTGGGTTTGTCTGGCTGCTGTATCGTGGCTGTAAGAGTGTTGTGGGTTTGTCTGGCTGTCTGTATCGTGGCTGTAGAGTGTTGTGGGTTTGTCTGGCTGCTGTATCGCTGTATCTCTTTATCATTATATACTGTGTCGCTGTACTGTACCTCTGTATCCTGTACTGTACCTCTGTGTCGTTGTACTGTACCTCTGTATCCTTTGCTGTACCTCTGTATCGTTATGCATGTACCTCTGTATCCTTGTACTGTACCTCTGTGTCGTGTACTGTACCTCTGTATCGCTGTACTGTACCTCTGTATCCTGTACTGTACCTCTGTATCGTTGTACTGTACCTCTGTATCCTGTACTGTACCCTCTGTATCGTTGTACTGTACCTCTGTATCGCTGTACTGTGCCTCTGTATCTTGTCTGTACCTCTGTATCGCTGTCTGTACCTCCTGTATCCTTTGTACTGTACCTCTGTATCTTCTTACTGTACCTCTGTATCGCTGTACTGTACCTCTGTATCGCTGTACTGTACCTCTGTATCGCTGTACTGTACCTCTGTATCCTTTGTACTGTACCTCTGTATCATGTACTGTACCTCTGTATCCTGTACTGTACCTCTGTATCATATGCTGTACCTCTCTGTATCGTTACTGTACCTCTGTATCCTTTGTACTGTACCTCTGTATCGCTGTACTGTACCTGTATCGTTTCTGTACCTCTGTATCGTTATTGCTTACCTCTGTATCGTTGTACTGTACCTCTGTATCGCTATACTGTACCTCTGTATCGCTGTACTGTACCTCTGTATCGCTGTACTGTACCTCTGTATCCGTTGTACTGTACCTTTGTATCGCTGTACTGTACCTCTGTATCGCTGTACTGTACCTCTGTGTGCTGTACTGCACTGACCTCTGTATCTTCTGTACCTCTCTGTATCCTTTATCTGACACCTCTGTATCGTTGTACTGTACCTCTGTATCGCTGTACTGTACCTCTGTATGCTGTACTGTACCTCTGTATCGTTGTACTGTACCTCTGTATCGCTGTACTGTACCTCTGTATCCTTGTACTGTACCTGTATCGTTGCACTGTACCTCTGTATCGTTGTTGTACCTCTGTTATCCTTTGTACTGTACCTCTGTGTCGCTGTACTGTACCTCTGTATCGCTGCAATGTACCTCTGTATCGCTGTACTGTACCTCTGGTATCGTTGTACTGTACCTCTGTATCGTTGTACTGTACCTCTGTATCGCTTGTACTGTACCTCTGTATCCTTTATCTGTACCTCTGTATCGCTGTACTGTACCTCTGTATTATACTGTTACTTCATATCGTTGTACTGTACCTCTGTATCGTGCACTGTACCTCTGTATCGATGTACTGTACCTCTGTATCGCCTGTACCTCTGTTATCCTTGTACTGCCTCTTGTCTGCTTGTTGCTGTACCTCTGTATCATTGTACTGTACCTCTGTATCGCTGTACTGTACCTCTGTATCGTTATACTGTACCTCTGTATCGTTGTACTGTACCTCTGTATCGTTGTGTACCTTGTATTGTGTACTGTACCTCTATATCTTTGTACTGTACCATCCTTAATGCACTCACTCATGCTTCCTTGTACTCTTATCCTTATGCCTCTGTATCGCTTCTTACTGTCCTCTGTATCCTTTATGCTGTACCTCTGTATGTTTATACTGTACCTCTGTATCTTTGCTGCCTCCTATGTCCTTTGCTGCATCCTCTGTGTATCCTTTCTGTATCCTCTGTATCGACTATGCACCTCTATTACGCTGTACTGTACCTTGTATCCGTTATACTGTACCTCTGTATCTTTCATGCTGCCTCTGTATCGCTGTACTGTACCTCTGCTATCCTGTGCTGTACCTCTGTATCGCTGTACTGTACCTCTGTATCCCTCTGTACTGCACCTCTGTATCGTTATACTGTACCTCTGTATCGCTGTACTGTACCTCTGTATCGTTGTACTGTACCTCTGTGTCGCTGTACTGTACCTCTGTATCTTATTACTGTACCTCTGTATCGTTGTACTGTACCTCTGTATCGCTGTACTGTACCTCTGTATCGCTGTACTGTACCTCTGTATCGCTGCACTGTACCTCTGTATCGCTGTACTGTACCTCTGTATCGCTGTACTGTACCTCTGTATCCTGTATACTGTACCTCTGTATCGCTATACTGTACCTCTGTATCGCTGTACTGTACCTCTGTATCGCTGTACTGTACCTCTGTATCCTGTATCTGTACCTCTGTATCGCTGTACTGTACCTCTGTATCGTTATCTGTACCTCTGTATCTTGTACTGTACCTCTGTATCCTTATGTGTCCTCTGTATCGTTTGTACTGTACCTCTGTATCGTTGCTGTTGTACCTCTATAGCTTGTATCACAATTCTCTGTATCGCTGTACTGTACCTCTGTATCGTTGTACTGTACCTCTGTATCGCTGCACTGTACCTTCTGTATCGCTGTACTGTACCTCTGTATCGCTGTACTGGTACCTCTGTATCGTTGTACTGTACCTGTATCGCTGCACTGTACCTCTGTATCGCTGTACTGTACCTGTATCGTTAGACTGAATTCTGTATCGCTGTACTGTACCTCTGGTATCGCTGTACTGTACCTCTGTATCGCTGTACTGTACCTCTGTATCGCTGGTATCGTACCTCTGTATCGCTGTACTGTACCTCTGTATCGTGTTTGTGTGTTTGTTGGTTTTGTTTGTTGTTTGTTGTTTGTGTTGTGTTTGTTGTTGCTGTACTGCACCTCTGTATCGTTGTACTGCACCTCTGTATCGCTGTACTGTACCACCGTATCGCTGTACTGTACTCTGTATCGCTGTACTGTACCTCTGTATCGCTGTACTGTACTCTGTATCGAACTGTACTGTGTTGTTGGTTGTGTGTGTGGTGTACCTCTGGTATCGTGATTGCACTGGTAATGTACCTTGTATCGCTGTACTGTACCTCTGTATCACGGTATGCGTAATGCACCTCTGTATCGCTGTACAAAATTCTGTATCGCTGTACTGTACCTCTGTATCGCTGTACTGCATACCTCTGTATCGCTGTAATTGTACCTCTGTATCTCTGTACTGTACCCTCTGTATGCTGTATCGGTATTCATCGCTGTACTGTACCTCTGTATCGCTGTACTGTACCTGTAATAATGTTATCCATGTTTTCCTTTCCTTTTAATTAATTATAAAGTTTAAAGGAATACGTTCACGAGAGAGAGGGGGGGGGGGGGGGGGGGGGGGGGGGGGGGGGGGGGGGGGGGGGAGGATGATTAAAATGCACAAGTGGAAAAAATTTTCTTGCATGTGATTATCCTTCTCGTCTTCTGGTCAGGCACATCAGACAGACAGATAGACAGACAGACAGAGAGATAAACCGACAAACAGACAGAGAGACAGATAGATAGATTACAGACAGACAGACAGACAGACAGGTAGACAGTACAGAGAGGATACGCTGATATATTCCACACCTGTTGGTTAATCCTTCCTTTATACACAGGCATAATAACTTGTTTAGTCTCTCTCAGATACAATTGCACATACATATTTTTATATTCTGAAACAAATATAAAGGTACAGATACAGTCATAGATATCAAATACAGTCACAAATACAGTTATTATAGTCACAGATACAGTTTAACACAGACACAGATACAGTCAGAGATACAAATATGCAATCACAGGTATAATTAGTTAGAGGTACACTACAATCACAAGTACAAATACAATATAATCAAACATTATACCACCTCCTCCTGTAAATCTAAAATAGACATAATCAACAGTATACTATATCACCATGACCCGTAAAAAAAATTAACCCTAGAATGAATATAAAAATGAACTCTTGATCATATTAAAAGGGCCATCCTGAGTGAAGATTTAAAGGTCCGTCAACTTGTATTTAATAACCCTTATGGCCGAGGTATTACGTCAGGGAATATCATGTCAGAATCAGGAGATATCAGGTTCTCTTGTCCTCAGCTGCAGGGGAGGTATCCGATGACTCCACACACCCCCCCCCTCCTGCATGGACCCTTCTGTAAGATTCCTGTGGGAGTTTCAGGATTCGTGTAGGATCCCAGACATTACAGAGACTTTAAAAGTTTGAGATTTGGTATCCTCCAAACCATTTTAACTTTCAAACCCCATAGAACCTCATCCCTCCCCAAAACCTCTAAACCCTCCAACCCATTCAAAACCATTCAATCCTCCTCCAGAGCCTTGTAACCTCTCCAGCCTCAAAACCCACATAAAACTCCCAAGCTCTTTTAAACCCTTTTTCCTCTAAACGGCACAGCAAACTATGGGACCCTCACAACCCTATAACCCCCAAAAAACTTTAAACCCCACTAAAACCCTCAAAACCCCTCGTGAGACCCCATCAAGATCTTGCTACAGGACCAC
>NW_024711614.1:5000-10000 GCF_018991925.1 Homarus americanus | reverse complement strand
TTGACATAATTCCAAAATATGACAATTATAAACACAATTCTTCTGGTTTTTTTGTGGTGTTTGGACAACGACTCATACACGACTTAAGCTGAGGTGCCATCCAGCTGGCCTCGCCGTCACTGTGAACGCTTTCTTTGCCATGGGCTTTGTTAAGTTGCAGCACTAATCGCTCTTCAAAATTTCATGATAAGCTGTGATTTAATTTTGGGCCTTTAAAGATGACGGGATGGTGAGGGGGGTGAGGGGTGTGGGTGGGGTGAGAGTGGGTGGGGGTGAGGATAAGGGGGAGGGGTGGTTCATCCTTTCTTCATATATTTGGTTGATGGGGTAAAATATCTGTATTTGGTGGGGGAAATTATTTTTTGTTTTTTTTATTATTTATTATTTTTTTATTTTATTAGTATTAATTTTGTTATTATTATTATTATTATTTTTTTTTTATTGATGTTTCATTTTAATGATGAGGAGAGGGATGAGATGGTGATAGAAGAGAGATGTTATACCTGTTTGGTGTTTTGTTGGTGGTTTGTTTGGACTACAACACACTACTATGATCCTCTCACCCCACCATGGACTACCACAACACACTATTTGATCTCCACCCCACCATGGACTACAACACACTACATGATCCTCCCACCACCATGGACTACCACAACACACTAACATGATCCTCAACCCCACATGGACTTCCACAACACACTACCATGATGCTCCACCTACTATGGACTAACACGTGGTTGGTTTTGTTGTGTGTTGGTGTTGGGTTTGGTTTTTTGGTGTTGTTTGGTTGTTTGGTTGTTTGGTTTGTTTGGTTTGTTTGGTTTGTTGTTTGGTTGGTTGTTGTGGTTTGGTTTGTTTGTTGTTTGACTACCACAACACACTACCATGATTTCACACCATGGACTACCACAACACACTATTGACCTCCCCACCATGGACTACCACCACACTACCATGTCTCCCCACCATGGACTACCACAACACACTACATGATTTCACACCATGGACTACCAACACACCATGATCCTCCTCTCCTTGGACTACCACAACACACTACCATGATCCTCCACCCCACCATGGACTACCACAACACACTACCATGATCCTCCACCCCACCATGAACTACCACAGCACACTACCATGATCCTCCACCCCACCATGGACTACCACAACACACTACTATGATCCTCCACCCCACCATGGACTACCACAACACACCTCATGATCCTCCACCATGAATAAAACATCATAGTCAAAATGCACTAATCCACAGAACGCGGCGAGGCCAAACACTGAGTGGCTGACATTACTGTGTGGTCTGGGGAATGTTAGTGAATGGTCACCTTCCTCCCCTCTCTTTCCTCTTCTTTCCCCTCTCTCCTATTCTTTCCTCTCTTTTTTTCCTTCTCCTATCTCCCTCTTACCTCTCCTTTTCTCTTTTTCTCTTTCCTCATCCTCTCTCTCTCTCTCTCCTCACCACCTACATCCCTTACCCTTTCCTCCCACTTCCTCCCCTCCTTTCCTTCCTTCCTCTACCCTCCCTCATCTTCCCCTACACACTCCTCACCCTCCTTGCACCTACCGCCTTTGACCGACTACACCGACCATATGCAGTGCCGTAACGCTATCCGACCATCCCCGACCTCCACAACAATGGTCGGGGGTTCCTGACCATATGTGCCCAGAAGCTACAGTACATGGTAGATCGATCACTCTTCTGCAACCTTACTGTAATTGTCCTTTTCATCACTGTATCTGCCTTTGCAAGAGTACCCATTTCTGCAACCTTTGTAATTGTCCTTTTCATCACTGTATCTGCCTTTGCAATACAACAGTGCCCATTTCTGCAACCTTACTGTAATTGTCCTTTTCATCACTGTATCTGCCTTTGCAATACAACTGTACCCATTTTCTGCAACCTTACTGTAATTGTCCTTTTTTATCACTGTATTGTTTGTGTTTTTGTTTGTCTTTTCATCACTGTATCTTCTGCCTTTTGCAACACAACTGTATGCCCATTTCTACCTTGCCTGTAATTGTCCTTTTCATCACTGTATCTGCCTTTGCAACACAACTGTACCCATTTCTGTAACCTTACTGTATCTACCTCTGCAACAGTACAATATTACCATTGTAATAAATATGTTTACCAACTAGACATAATACTGACGCTCTGTCCTCTTGTTCCAACTACCTACGCTGTACTGCTTCCTCCCTTATCATATTTATGTATATCAACTCCACTGTATAATATGTATATACTTATAATATAAATGTAAACAATAAATAGATAATAAATAAATAACGAAGTGATAACTGTGGTAACATACTGAGATGTTCTTATTACCACCATGCTATTGTACTATTCCAGATGATACTAAATGTTACATAATACTTCCTTGAGATAAATGTATAGTATATATCAGGTGCCTACAAGACCTCAGGTCTCAATTGGCTCAGCCATGTTAATATTGTTATTATTATTAACTCTGTATCCGGGTTTTTCTGGATCAATAAACTGTTTCATTATCAATATCAAAGAGAGAGAGAGTCATCTGGAACTACCACTATAGGTATTAGTCAACAACACTGCACCTCCTTCAGCGTGCGACAGGCCGTAGCTATAGAGCCTCAACACAATAAGAGTGGCGTCATGTTGCTAAAAGCTTTACTCTCCGCCAAGGGGGGAGAGGGATGGTAAGGAGGGTGGTGCTGGGGAGGCGAGGGGAAGCAGGGAGGCGGGAGGAGGAACTGGGAAGGAGGTGAGGTGAGGTAGGTGAGGCGATGGGACAGTGAGAGAGAGTGAGGGAGGCGATCGGAGGTGAGGGAGGTGGGGGAGCAGGAAACGAGGTGTGGGCGATGAGAGGTGATGGGAGGCGATGTGGAGGGTGAGAAGGGGAGGTGGGGGAGTAAGCTTGGGGTGGGGCTTGAGTGGATGAGGTATGGTTCGACTAGGACTTACAAAATGACTGAGGGGAGTTACTTCCTGCTTCGGGGAGGGTAGAGAGTGGGGAGGGTAAAGAGAGTGGGGAGGTAAGAGAGAGAGGGAGGTAGGAGATGAGGGAGGTGAAGAGAGGGAGGTAAGAGAGAGGGGAGGGTAAGAGAGAGGGGAGGGTAAGAGAGAGAGGGGAGGGTAAGAGAGAGTGGGGAGGTGAAGAGAGTGGGGAGGGTAAGAGAGAGTGGGGAGGGTAAGAGAGAGTGAGGAGGTAGAGTGAGGAGGTAAGAGAGAGAGTGGGGAGATGGAGAGAGGGAGGGTAAGAGAGAGTGGGGAGGGTAAGAGAGTGGGGAGGAGTGAGGAGTGGGTAAGGAGGGAGTGAAAGGAGGGGGGAGGAGGGTAAGAGAGAGTGGGAGGGGTGAAGAGAGAGAGGGGAGGGTGAGAGGGGAGGGTAAGAGAGAGAGGGGAGGTAAGAGAGAGGGGAGGGGTGGGAGAGAGGGAGGGGTAAGAGAGAGGGGAGGTAAGAGAGAGGGGAGGGTAAGAGAGAGGGGGGAGGGGTAAGAGAGGAGGGGGAGGGTAAGGGAAGGGGAGGGTAAGAGAGAGAGGGGGAGGAGGTAAGAGAGAGGGGAGGGAAGAGAGAGGAGGGTAAGAGAGAGAGGGGGGGAGGTAGAGAGAGTGGGAGGGTAAGAGAGAGGAGGGTAAGAGAGAGAGGAGGGAGAGAGTGGGGGAGGGTAAGAGAGAGAGGGAGGGGTAAGAGGGGAGGGTAAGAGAGAGGGGAGGTAAGAGAGACAGGGGGGGTGGAGGGGGGGTAAGAGAGAGGGGGAGGGAAGAGAGGGGAGGGTAAGAGGGAGGGTAAGAGAGAGTGGGGAGGGTAGGAGAGAGGGAGGGTAAGAGAGAATGGGGAGGGGGTAAGAGAGAGTGGGGGAGGGTAAGAGAGAGGGGAGGGTAAGAGAGGGGAGGGGTAAGAGAGAGAGGGGGAGGGTAAGAGAGAGGGGAGGTAAGAGAGAGGGGAGGGTAAGAGAGGGGAGGGTAAGAGAGAGGAGGTAAGAGAGAGGAGGAAGGGGGAGGGGTGAGAGAGAGGGAGGGGAGAGAGTGGGAGGTAAGAGAGAGGAGGAGGGTAAGAGAGAGGGGAGGGTAAGAGAATGGGGAGGGTAAGAGAGAGTGGGAGGGGTAAGAGAGAGGAGGTAGAGAGGAGGGTAAGAGAGAGTGGGGAGGTAAGAGATGGGAGGGTAAGAGAGAGGGGGATGGGTAAGAGAGAGGGGAGGGTAAGAGAGGGGAAGAGAGGGGAGGGTAAGAGAGGGGGAGGGAAGAGAGAGAGGAGGGTAAGAGAGGGGGAGGGTAAGAGAGTGTGGGGAGGTAGAGAGTGGGGAGGGTAAGAGAGAGAGGAGGTAAGAGAGAGTGGGGGAGGGTAAGAGAGGGGGAGGGTAAGAGAGAGTGAGGAGGGGTAGGAGGTGGGGGAGGGTAGAGAGAGGGTGGGGAGGGGTAAGAGAGAGGAGGTGAGAGAGAGGTGGGGAGGAAGAGAGAGGAGGGGTAAGAGAGAGTGGGAGGGTAAGAGAGAGAGGGAGGGTAAGAGAGTGTGAGGTAAGAGAGAGTGGGGAGGTAAGAGAGGGGAGGGAGAGAGAGGGGGAGGGTAAGAGAGGGAGAGAGGGGAGGGGTAGAGAGAGGAGAGGGTAAGAGAGAGAGGAGGGGTAGAGAGGAGGAGGTAAGAGAGAGGAGGGTAAGAGAGAGAGGAGGGTAAGAGAGAGGGGGAGAGAGAGAGAGAGAGAGAGAGAGAGAGAGAGAGAGAGAGAGAGAGAGAGAGAGAGAGAGAGAGAGAGAGAGAGAGAGAGGTGAGGGGTAAGAGAGGGAGAGAGAGGGGGGGAAGGGAAAGGGAGGAAGGGAAAGGAGGAAGGGATACAGGTATTAGAAGATGGGTAGACGAGGGACAGGTTTAAAGGGTTGATACATAAGGGTTAGAAACAGAAACTTGCAAGAATAAATGGAAAGATTGGTCTCACACCAGGGAAGGAAGGATGAAGGAAGGAAGGAAGGAAGGAAGGAAGGAATGAAGGAAGGAGGAAGA
>NW_024711613.1:0-10000 GCF_018991925.1 Homarus americanus | reverse complement strand
GGTGGTAGTAGGAGCGTGTCGAGGATGGTGTAGAAGTTTACCAAATTTGCAGATGAGGTCGTGGTGATGGTCAGTGAGAGTCGAAAGGGTCAGTGTGTTGAGCGCTTCTTGATATGTGGAGTAGGAAGGGGAGAGAATAATCTTGCATGCCCTCTTTTTGCACTTTGTCTAGGTGTTTACGTTGTGTGGCATTTAGGGAGGAAGACCAGGTGGGGGAGGCATAGGTGAGCTTGGGAAGTATGAATGTTGTGTAAACACTGAGGAGCTCGGGCGCAGGAACTCCGAGGGACTTTGAGTCGGCGGAGAGGGAGATGAAACCGAGGATTTAACAACTTCACTGGACGTGTGGTTTCCAATTTAGTTTGTTGTCTATGGTGACGCCGAGGAGCCAGAATCTACAACCTGGAGAGTGTTCGGACCTAGAGTAATGGAAGGAGGTGGGACAATGTCGGAGGAGAGGTTGATGTGCATAACCATGGTCTTGGTATGGTTGATGGTGACATGGTTGTTGGTGGCCCAGTTTTGGAGACTGTTCAATAAATCCTGAAGGGCGGTATAGTTGGGAGCAGAATTGTTGACGCTGATCCCAATGGTGGAGTCGTCGACATATTTCCAGCGAGCAGGGGTTTCTCTTAGGGTATCATTGATGAGCATATGAAGCAGAGTGGTCCCATCTTTGGTTTTGGGGACGCCACAGGTGAGTGACTGAGAAAGGTGGGAGAGACAGCCCTCGGAAGGCAATAACCGGCGTCGGTCACTGAGGAAGTCTGTGTTACGGTATAAGACTTCTCCTATTCGAGGTCATTTAGCTTTGTTGATGATTACGTAGTCGATCAGTCGAACGCTTTTAGTGAAATCAATGAATAAGTGACAGCTACAGACGCTGTTTCTCGAGATGGCGGTATATGTAATCGAGAAAGCTGACAAGACAGTGAGTGGTGGAGGAAGTTTTCATGTTGCCAAATTGCTGAGGGTCTACGACTCCTGCAATATCAGCATAAGCCCAATCGAACACAAAACTTTCACAGATTAGGCTGGGTATTGGGGTGATTGCAATAGGTCGTAGCTGATTTAAGGATTGTGGGCTGGTTGACTTGGGTACTGGTGATACATAAGAGGTCTTCCAGTCAGCTGGGCATCTGGCTTGACTGAGAGAAGCATTGATGATGGAGCATAGGGGTTTAGCAAGCTCCGGGGAGAACTCCTTGAAGAGTTTCATTGGTAAGTCAATGGGGGTGGTAGAGCGTTTTAATTTTAGTTTGTCCAGGCGTTTTGCTACTTCAAATTTTTCTACTAAGTCAGTGGGAAGGGGGGCTGGTAGGTAAGCAGGGAGAGTGGTTGTGTCAAGCCGGGGGAGCGTCTGGCATATAGTAGCGAAATGGTTATTTGTTTGCTCAGCTGCGTCAACATTAGTGAGATGGCTAAGGAAGGGGAAGGGGTGTGTCTTATTGTTTAGTCCACAGAGTTCTTTAAGCTTACCATACCATTGACTGATGTTGGTCTGCTTCAGGTGTTGTAATTTGGTTGGGTAGTGGGACTTCTTTGCAGTGCGTATTTCGCGGATGACTCGGTTGCGAAGTGACCTGTAGCGGATGTGGTCATTGAGATGAAAGGTTCTGTCTCTCTGTTGCATAAGTCTTTTGATCCGAGGTGTGATCCAGGGCAAGTCAGCTGGGTGAGATCTGACGGACTTCTCGGGGAAGAAGTGGTGGTGGGCTTCCGTGGTGGTGTTGGTATAATTTATCCATTTGGTTTCCACGTCATCCACGCTAAGTACTTCAGTCCAGGGATGGTGAACTATCCACTGCCCGAAGAGACGCACTGCAGAGTCAGTAATCGGCCTGTAGGTCTTGATGTAGGGTCTCTGTACTTGAGTGGGAGTGGCAGCTGGGGACCAGAGCACTGATAAGTGTGTGCTACACCCGATAGGAGGCATTGGTTGAGGTGGTTGGTACTGGTCTGCTAAGTCAGTTAAGATAAGGTCAAGGGTATTTTGACCGTGTGTGGGGAAGGTCACAACTTGTGATAGTGATAGCTGGTCCTGGATATCAGTGGTGTAAATTTCATTAAAAATAGTAGCATCACTATTTATGGATTAATGGGTATTGGTTGTGTAACGACTGACGTGATTGGCGGATAGGTTTGCTATAGGTAATAATATGACCTATGTTATACTGTAGGTCGGCGTAGGAACACACACACACACACACACACACACATATATATATATATATATATATATATATATATATATACTAGCAGAATTACCGCTCATCCGCTAGGCCACGGTAGGACGCCAGCCTCCGGGAGGCTCCACATTGTCTCACTGTTCAGTCCCCAAAACTTCTTCTTCCATCAATAGCTCATTAACGGTGTATGTAAGTCCCACCATGTTTTTCACTACAACGGTACAGCAAATTAAATTTTTTTAGCATTAAACTGTTATTATTTTATTGTCTAATCATCACTACATATAACACCACCCATCATCACTACATATACCAATATCCATCATCACTACATATAACACCATCCATCATCACTACATATAACCCCATCCATCATCACTACATATAACACCATCCATCATCACTACATATAACCCCATCCATCATCACTACATATAACATCATCCATCATCACTACATATAACACCACCTATCATCACTACATATAACACCATCCATCATCACTACATATAACCCCATCCATCATCACTACATATAACACCATCCATCATCACTACATATAACACCACCTATCATCACTACATATAACACCATCCATCATCACTACATATAACAACATCCATCGTCACTACATATAACAACATCCATCATCACTACATATAACCCCATCATCATCACTACATATAACCCCATCCATCATCACTACATATAACACCTTCCATCATCACTATATATAACCCCATCATCATCACTACATATAACATCATCCATCATCACTACATATAACCCCACCTATCATCACTACATATAACACCTTCCATCATCACTACATATAACACCATCCATCATCACTACATATAACACCATCCATCATCACTACATATAACAACATCCATCGTCACTACATATAACAACATCCATCATCACTACATATAACACCTATCATCATCACTACATATAACCCCATCCATCATCACTACATATAACACCTTCCATCATCACTACATATAACCCCATCATCATCACTACATATAACACCATCCATCATCACTACATATAACACCATCCATCATCACTACATATAACCCCACCTATCATCACTACATATAACAACATCCATCATTGCTACATATAACCCCATCATCATCACTACATATAACCCCATCCATCATCACTACATATAACTCCTTCCATCATCACTACATATAACCCCATCATCATCACTACATATAACCCCATCATCATCACTACATATAACACCACCTGTCATCACTACATATAACACCATCCATCATCACTACATATAACAACATCCATCATCACTACATATAATCCCACCTATCATCACTACATATAACAACATCCATCATCAGTACATATAATCCCATCATCATCACTACATATATCACCATCATCACTACATATAACCCCACCTATCATCACTACATATAACACCATCCATCATCACTACATATAACCCCATCATCATCACTACATATATCACCATCATCACTACATATAACCCCACCTATCATCACTACATATAACACCTTCCATCATCACTACATATAACCCCATCATCATCACTACATATAACACCATCCATCATCACTACATATAACACCATCCATCATCACTACATATAACAACATCCATCGTCACTACATATAACAACATCCATCATCACTACATAACAACATCCATCATCACTACATATAACCCCATCATCATCACTACATATAGCACCATCCATCATCACTACATATAACACCATCCATCATCACTACATATAACAACATCCATCATCACTACATATAACCCCATCATCATCACTACATATATCACCATCATCACTACATATAACACCACCTATCATCACTACATATAACAACATCCATCATCACTACATATAACACCACCTATCATCACTACATATAACAACATCCATCATCACTACATAACAACATCCATCATCACTACATATAACACCACCTATCATCACTACATATAACAACATCCATCATCACTACAGATAACAACATCCATCATCACTACATATAACATCATCCATCATCACTACATATAACAACATCCATCATCACTACATATAACAACATCCATCATCACTACATATAACTTCATCCATCAACACTAGGTATAACAACATCCATCATCACTACATATAAAACCATCCATTATCACTACATATAACACCATCCATCATCACTACATATAACACCATCATCATCACTACATATAACCCCATCCATCATCACTACATATAACACCATCCATCATCACTACATATAACACCAACCATCATCACTACATATAACAACATCCATCATTACCACCATATAACCCCATCATTATCACTACATATAACCCCATCCAATACCACATATAACACCACCATCATCACTAAGACATAACCCCATCAATATCACTACATATAACCCCAAATTATCATCACTACATATAACACCATCCATCATCACTACATATAACACCACCCATCATCACTACATATAACATCATCCATCATCACTACATATAACACCATCCATCATCATTACATACAACACCATCCATCATCACTACATATAACACCGCCCACCATCACTACATATAACAACATCCATCATCACTACATTTAACATCATCAATCATCACTATATTTAACATCATCTATCATCACTACATATAACACCATCCATCATCACCACATATAACACCATCCATCATCACTACATATAACACCATCCATCATCACTATAACACCACCTATCACTATATAACACCATCCATCGTATCACTACATATAACACCACCCATCACTACATATAACCCCATCATCATCATCACATAACCCCATCCATTATCACCACATATAACACCATCCATCATCACTACATATAACACCACCTATCATCACTACATATAACACCGTCCATCATCACTACAAATAACACCACCCATCATCACTACATATAACACCGTCCATCATCACTACATATAACACCACCCATCATCACTACATGTAACACCACCCATCATCACTACATATAACACCATCATCATCACTACATATAACCCCATCCATCATCACTACATATAACCCCATTCATCATCACTACATATAACCCCATCCATCATCACTACATATAACACCATCCATCATCACTACATATAACCCCATCCATCATCACTACATATAACACCTTCCATCATCACTACATATAACCCCATCATCATTACTACATGTAACATCATCCATCATCACTACATATAACACCATCCATCATCACTACATATAACACCATCCATCATCACTACATATAACACCACCTATCATCACTACATATAACACCATCTATCATCACTACATATAACACCACCTATCATCACTACATATAACACCATCCATCATCACTACATATAACACCACCCATCATCACTACATATAACCCCATCATCATCACTACATATAACCCCATCCATCATCATCACTACATATAACACCATCCATCATCACCACATAACCTTCATCCATCATCACTACATATAACACCATCCATCATCACTACATATAACCCCATCCATCATCACTACATATAACACCTTTCATCATCACTACATATAACCCCATCATCATTACTACATGTAACATCATCCATCATCACTACATATAACACCATCCATTATCACTACATATAACACCATCCATCATCACTACATATAACACCACCTATCATCATTACATATAACACCATCCATCATCACTACATATAACACCACCTATCATCACTACATATAACACCATCCATCATCACTACATATAACACCACCCATCATCACTACATATAACCCCATCATCATCACTACATATAACCCCATCCATCATCACTACATATAACACCATCCATCATCACTACATATAACCCCATCCATCATCACTACATATAACACCATTCACCATCACTACATATAACACCATCCATCATCATTACATATAACCCCATCCATCACCACTACATATAGCACCACCACTACTACCATCATCCGGAGATTTTTACCTCATGAATAACACAGTTTAGTAAATGGTCCTCGAAATTACCATTCTGAAAATATAAGGTGACATACGAGGCGAAGATCATCCTCACTACACTACACTACATCGTCACCATCATCAGTACCAGAAGCCAATGTTCCAACCTTATTATATTGATTTTTCTTCATCACCACGTCAATTTTGAAGTTCACCTCAGAAGCTGCTGGTGTGAGTTGACCAAAAATTGCAATGGAAAAGTTCCGGATTTTGACAGTCGAAGATATCCACGTTATCTTTACATCCAACAAGAGACGGGTTGGCAGCCTTCGCGGCCTGGACACGGAAGACTGGCGGCTGTCCAACCTGCGGTATACCATGGACCGGGACAGCTACATGACCATCTGCCTCAACTACGCTGACGTAGAAAACTCTCATATGGTCTCCGTGTACAGGGCCCTGGACGGCAGATACCTGTACTATGATTCGGCTCAGACTGTTGTTGACGAGTCCTTTCTGAAGTATATGGACCTTAACAAGATCCCCCGTCAGGACCTGACAATCGTTGACGCCCCCAATCAGAGGTATAACACTTGTGCGTACCACTCCTACGTGTTCCTAGACTTTGTGACGTCCCGGTTTTACCACACCTCATATAACCTGGCCCTACTGTACAAGATGGCCGCCATCTCCTGCCACACAGCCGTAACTTCCGTCTTTAAAATGTTGACGGAATTTCCCAACAAAATTAATATTTTTGTTTGGAGCGACCCCGAGGCTGAGTCCATTGTCCCCACTGAGAGTCCCGAGGGGGAATCCATCGAAGTAAACTGATCTTAAACCTCGAGAAAAGCCACTACATGATCTTTCACAGAAGGAAAACTTGACCCCAAACTTGGACCCCCTGTACCTTGGCAATACAGTCCTTAAATGCGAACAAAATACTAAATTCCTCGAAGTTATTGTTCGTGAGAAACTTAACCGGAGAAGCCACATACAAGCCATCCACAGTAAAGTCAATAAACAGTGCAGTATCATGTATCACACTCGACAGTCACTCACTCTCACAGCAATGAAAGAAATCTATCATGATCTTGTTTACCAACACCTGATACTCTGTCACACACTATGGGGGCCTATGGCTCTTCAAAAACACAATCCCTGGTTACTGCACAAAAGAGAGTTGTACGGACAATGACATACTTGAAAAAAACAGATCACACAAACGAAAAATTTGCTAAATTGAACATTTTAAAATTCGAAGATATTAACACCTACTGCTGTGCCCTCTTTGTTTACAAATCTATCTTTCACTTGCTTGACAATAATTATTTTCAGTTCCAGAATAGTCAGAGATACAACTTAAGGCACCAACAGCTACTAAGACCACCCCACATGCGCTCCTCTCAGTCCCAGACCTCCATAAAATATCACGGTGTGAAGGTGTGGAACACCTTACCCCCACCCATCCCAGCAAAGACTACACTCCCTTCTTTAAATCATCTCTTAAAAAATATCTATTGTCTAAATATTAATATTTCTTGTAATCTATCTATATATATATAAAACAAAGAAGTATGTCTGTGTGTTTGTGTGTTTGTTTGTGTGTCCGCACGAGAATCTCTGAAACTACTTTACCGATCTGTAGTGATGATGGATGGTGTGATATGTAGTGATGATGGATGGTGTGAAATGAAGTGATGATGGATGATGTTATATGTGGTGATGATGGATGGTGTTATATGTAGTGATGATGGATGATGCTATATGTGGTGATGATGGATGGTGTTATATGTAGTGATGATTAGACAATAAAATAATAACAGTTTAATGCTAAAAAAATATACTTTGCTGTACCGTTGTAATGAAAAACATAGTGGGACTTACATTCTGCTAGTGTATATATATATATATATATATATATATATATATATATATATATATATATATATATATATATATATATATATATATATATATATATATATATATATATATATATATATATGTGTGTGTGTGTGTGTGTGTAATAATATGTAATAATTAACGGTTTATTGAAAGAGCTTGGCAGCCAGAAGGCTGAAAATATACAGTTACATATTTGGGGAATGGGTTTCGAATTACAAATAATATACAAGTAACATAAGTGACACAAATAAGATATATAATAACTAGATGGGGAAAAGCTCAAACTACAGTTCATTTCAACATAGTGACAGTGCAAGGAGTAGTGTTTACTGGGAGTGAATACACTGGTTTATTACAAGTTATTGATAATTTTTACAATGGTTGGGACTGGGCTGTTCTTATAGCGATCAGTTCGTGCACGTATGGGCTGGATGCGGTTGTGGTGTCGAACAGCAATTCTCGGACTAGGGATCTCAGGTGGTAGTAGGAGCCGGTGTCGAGGATGGTGTAGAAGCTTCTTACCAAATTTGCAGATGAGGTCGTGGTGATGGTCAGTGAGAGTCGAAAGGGTCAGTGTGTTGAGTGCTTCTTGATATGTGGAGTAGGAAGGGGAGAGAATAATCTTGCATGCCCTCTTTTGCACTTTTTCTAGGTGTTTACGTTGTGTGGCATTTAGGGAGGAAGACCAGGTGGGGGAGGCATAGGTGAGCTTGGGAAGTATGAATGTTGTGTAAACACTACAAGGGAAGCTCGTGTGCAGGAACTCCGAGGACTTGAGTCAGCGGAGGAGGTGGAGACGGAAACTGGAGGATTTGACAACTTCACTGACGTGTGGTTTTCCAATTTAGTTTCTTGTCTATGGTGACGCCGAGGGCTTTCGTGGAATCTACAACCTGGAGTGTGTTCGGACCTAGAGTAATGGAAGGAGGTGGGACAATGTCGGAGGAGAGGTTGATGTGCATTGTGCATAACCATGGTCTTGGTATGGTTGATGGTGACATGGTTGTTGGTGGCCCATTTTTGGAGACTGTTCAATAAATCCTGAAGGGCGGTATAGTCGGGAGCAGAATTGTTGACGCTGATCCCAATGGTGGAGTCGTCGACATATTTCCAGCGAGCAGGGGTTTCTCTTAGGGCATCATTGATGAGCATAAGGAAGCAGAGTGGTCCCATCTTGGTGCCTTGGGGGACGCCACAGGTGAGTGACTGAAAGGTGGAGACAGCCCCTCGGAAGCGTACAACTTGGCGTCGGTCACTGAGGAAGTCTGTAAGCCATGGTATAAGACTTCTCCGAAGCCCGAGGTCAATAGCTTTGTTGATGATTATATTGTGGTCGACTAGGTCGAACGCTTTAGTGAAATCAATGAAGGCGACAGCTACAGACGTTTTTCGTTTCTCGAGATGGCGGTATATGTAATCGCGAAAGCTGACAAGACAGTCAGTGGTGGTGGAGGAAGTTTTCATGTTGCCAAATTGCTGGGGGTCTACGACTCCTGCAATATCAGCAAAAGCCCAGTCGAACACAAAACTTTCACAGATTAGGCTGGGTATTGGGGTGATTGCAATAGGTCGTAGCTGATTTAAGGATTGTGGGCTGGTTGACTTGGGCACTGGTGATACATAAGAGGTCTTCCAGTCAGCTGGGCATCTGGCTTGACTGAGAGAAGCATTGATGATGGAGCATAGGGGTTTAGCAAGCTCCGGGGAGAACTCCTTGAAGAGTTTCATTGGTAAGTCAATGGGGGTGGTAGAGCGTTTTAATTTTAGTTTTGTCCAGGCGTTTTGCTACTTCAAATTCTTCTACTAAGTCAGTGGGAAGGGGGGCTGGTAGGTAAGCAGGAAGAGTGGTTGTGTC
>NW_024711612.1:0-28796 GCF_018991925.1 Homarus americanus | reverse complement strand
CTGATGTGCTTCGTTCGAGATTGCATGTTGCTCGCTCCCTTGAACACTGCCACGGTCTTGATGATGAACCTTACTCCCTGGTACCTCCCACGGTGGTGATGGTTTATCTGCTGCTCCCTGGTACACACACTCCCACGGTTGTGATGGTGAACCTATACTTGCTCGCACTTCACCTCCCGGTGGTGATGGTGAATCCTAACGCTTCTTGTTTCCCACAGTGGTGATGAGTGAACCTAACGCTCCCTGTTGCACACTCACACGGTGGTGATGGTGAACCTAATTCTCCCTCTTACACACATTCCCATGGTATTGATGGTGAACATAATGCTCCCTGGTACACACCTCCCACGGTGGTGAACCTAATGCTCCCTGGTACACACACACTCCCACAGTGGTGAACCTTACGCTCCCTGGTACACACACTCCCACGGTGGTGAACCTAATGCTCCCCTGGTACACACACACACTCACAGTGGTGAACCTAACGCTCCCTGTTACACCTCCCACGGTGGTGATGGTGAACATCAACGCTTCCTGGTACACACCCCTCCCGATAGTGATCGTGAAACTTCATGCTCCTGGTACACGCACTCCCACGGTGGTGATGGTGAACTGCTGTGGTATCACTCACGGTGGTGATGGTCCTTAAAGCTCCTGGTACACAGCACCCACGATGGTGAACCTAACGCTCCCTGGTACACACTCCCACGGCTTTGAGGTTGCACTCCTTGGTACACACCTCCCGATGGTGATGGTGTTCATCTCCCTGGTACACACAACTCCCAAGGTGGTGACGGTGAGCCTAACGCTCCGTGAACACACACACTCACACGGTGGTGATGGTGACCTAATTCTCCCTCTTACACATTCCCGAGTATTGATGGTGACATAATGCTCCCTGGTACACTCCACGGTGGTGAACCTAATGCTCTGATTACACACACACTCCACGGTGGTGAACATAACGCTCCTGGTACACACTCCCACGGTGGTGAACCCTAATGCTCTGGTACACCTCCCACGTTGTGAACCCTGCTCCCTGGTACACACACTCCCACAGTGGTGATGGTGAACATAACGCTTCCTGGTACACACCCTCCCAGATGGTGATCGTGAAACTAACGCTCCTGGTACACCTCCACGGTGGTGATGGTGAACCTAACGCTCCTTAGTATTCCTCCCCACGGTGGTGATGGTCAACCACTCCCTGGTACACAGACACCCACGATGGTGAACCTAACGCTCCTGGTACACACACTCCCACGGCTGTGAACTTAACGCTCCCTGGTACACACACCTCTCACGATGGTGATGGTGACTAAATCTCCTGGTACACACACACTCCCAAGGTGGTGACGGTGAACTAACGCTCCGTGAACACACACACTCCCACGGTGGTGATGGTGAACCTAATGATCCCTGTTACACACACTCCACGGGGGTGATGGTGAGCATAACGCTCCCTGGTACACACACCTGCCACGGTGGTGATGAGTGACCTAACACTCCTGTTTCACTCCCACGGTGGTGATTGGTGAACCTAACGCTCCCTGGTACAATGCCCGGTGGTGATGGGCCAAACACTCCTGGTACACACACTCACGGTAGTGATGGTGTACCCTAAAACTCCGTGTGCACACTCCCACAGTGGTGGTGGTGAACCTAACGCTCCCTGGTACACACACCTCACACAGTGGTGATGGTGAACCCTATGCTCCTGGTACACACACTCACAGTGGTGAACCAAAGCACTCCCTGGTACACACTCCCAGGGGGTGATGGTGAACCTAACGCTCCTGGTCACACTGCCACTGCAGTGAACCTAACGCTCCGGTACACACACTCCACGGCGGTGAACCTAACGCTCCTGGTACACACACTCCCGATGGTGATGGTGACCCTAACTCTCCCTGGTTCACATTCCACGGTGGTGATGGTGAACCTAACGCTCCCTGGTACACACACTCATACGCTGGTGATGGTGGAACCTAACGCTCCCTCGTACACAGACACCCACGATGAACTAACACTCCCTGGTATACACTCCCACGGTGGTGATCCCTAAAGCTCCCTGGTACACAGACACCGACGATGGTGAACCTAACGCTCCCTGTTACACACTCCCACGGTGATGGTGAACCTAACGCTCCCTGGTACACACACTCCCACGGTGGTGAAGGACCAGCCTAACGGTCCTGGTGCACACACACTCCCACAGTGAGTGGTGAAACCAACGCTCCTTGTACACACACTCTTGTAGAAGGTGAACTGCTGCTCCTTCGTGCACACACTCCCTCAGTGGTGATGGTGAACCTAACGCTCCTGGTACACAAAGCCCCGATGGTGAACCTAACACTCCTGGTACACACTCCCAGTGGTGATGGTGAACCCTAACGCTCCTGGTACACACACTCCCCTGCAGTAGCCCTAACGCTCCCTGGTACACACACTCCCCACGGTGGTGATGGTGAACCTAAAACTCCCTGGTTCACAGACACCCACGATGGTGAACCTAACACTCCTGGTACACACTCCCACGATGGTGATGGTGAACCTAACGCTCCCTGGTACACACACTCCTCACTGCAGTGAACTTGCGCTCCTGGGTACACACCTCCCAGATGGTGATGGTGACCCTAAATCTCCCTGTTTTACTCCCAAGGTGGTGATGGTGAACCTAACGCTTTCTGTTGCTCCTCCCAGTGGGGACGAGGGGTGTATAAAAGCTCCTGGCACAGACACCCACGATGGTAAACCTAACACTCCGTGGTACACACACTCCCACAGTGGTGATGGTGAACCAAACACTCCTGGTTCACACACTCCCACAGTGGTGATGGTAAACCAACTCCTGGTACACACCCTCCCAAAGTGGTGGGTGAACCTAACGCTCCCTAGTCCCACACTCCCACAGTGGTGATAGTGAACATACGCTCTTCCTGGTACCAAGCTTCTCCCACGGTAGTATTGGTGAACCTAACGCTCCGTGGCCTCCCTGGTGCTGATGGTGAACCCAACGCTCCCTGGTACACACACTCACGGCAGTGAACCTAACGCTCCTGTTACACACACTCACACGGCAGTGAACCTAACGCTCCTGGTACACACACCTCACACGGTGATGATGGTGAACCTAACACTCCCTGGACACACACTCCTACGGTGGTGTTGATCCTAACGCTCCTAGTACACTCCTCACAGTGGTGACGGTGAATCGCTGCTCCCTGGTACACAAACTCCACAGTGGTGATGATGAAACCTAACGCCCTGGTACACACACTCCCCAGGTGGTGATGGTGTGCCTAACGCTCCCTAGTACACACCTCCCACGGTGGTGATGGTGAACTGCAACGCTTCACTGTACACACTCCCACGGTGGTGATGGTGAACCTAATGCTCCCTGGCACACAGCACCCACGATGGTGAACCCTAACACTCCTGGTACACACACCTCCCACGGGGTGATGGTGAACCTAACACTCCCTGGTACACACACTTCCACGTCGGTGATGGTGAACCTAACGCTCCCTGGTACACCTCCCGGTGGGGACGGTGAACCTAACGCTCCTGGTACACACACTCCAGGTTTGTGATGGTAAGCCTAACGCTTCCTGGTACACCACATTCCCAAGGTGGTGATGGTGAACCTAATCTCCCTGGTTTCACACCTCCCGTTTGTGATGGTAAGCCTAACGCTTCCTGGTACCACACTCCCAAGGTGGTGATGGTCCTAACCTCCTGGTACACTCCCAGTGGTGACAGGTGAACTCTTGCTCCTGGTACACACTCTCACAGTGTTGATGGTGAACATAATGCTCCTGGTTCCACACTCCCACGGTGGTGAGCCTAATGCTCCCTGGTACACACACACTCCCACGGTGGTGAACCTAACGCTCCCTGGTACACACCTCCAACTGTGGTGATGGTGAACATAACGCTTCCTGGTACACACCCTCCCACGATGTGATCGTGAACCCTTTCCTGTTTTACACACTCCCACGCTGGTGATGGTGAAACTAACGCTCCTGGTACACACCTCCCACGGTGGTGATGGTGAACCTAGCTCCTTGTACTCACTCCCACAGTGGTGATGGTCAGCCTCGCTCCTGGTACCTGGGCACCCGATGGTGAACCTAACGCTCCTGGTACACACACACTCCCACGGTGGTGATGGTGAACCTAACGTCCCTGGTACACACTCCAGCAGTGAACTTAACGCTCCTTGGTACACTCCCACGGTGGTGATGGTGAAACTAACACTCCCTGGTACACACACTCCTACGGTGGTGACGGAGAAGCTAACGCCCCCTCGTACACACACTCCCACTGTGGTGATGGTGAACCTAACGCTCCCTGGAACACAGACAACCACGATGGTGAAACTAACACTCCCTGGTACACACTCCCACGGGGGTGATGGTGAACCTCATGCTCCCTGGTACACACACTCTCACTGCGGTGAACCTAACGCTCCCTGGTACACACACTCCCACGATGGTGATGGTGACCCTAACTCTCCCTGGTACACACATTCCCACGGTGGTGATGGTGAACCTAACGCTCCCTGGTACACACACTCCCACGGTGGTGATGGTGAACCTAACACTCCCTTGAACACACACTGCCACGGTGGTGATTATGAACCTAACACTTCCTGGTACACACACTCCCACAGTGGTGATGGTGAACCTAACGCTCCCTGGTACACACACTCCCACGGAGGTGAACTTAACGCTCCTTGGTACACACACTCCCACGGCGGTGAACCTAACGCTCCCTGGTACGCACACTCGCACGATGGTGATGGTGACCCTAACTCTCCCTGGTACATACATTCCCAAGGTGGTGACGGTGAACCTAACGCTCCCTGGTACACACACTGCCACGGTGGTGATGGTGAACCTAACACTCCCTGGTACACACACTCCCACGGTGGTGATGGTGTACCTAACGCTCCGTGGTACACACACTTCAACGGTGGTGAAGGTGAACCTAACGCTCCCTGGTACACACACTCACACAATGGTGATGGTGAACCTAACGCTCCATGGTACATAGACACCCACGATGGTGAAACTAACACTCCCTGGTATGCACACTCCCACGAGGGTGATTGTGAACCTAACGCTCCCTGGTGCACACACTCCCACTGCGGTGAACAACGCTCCTTGGTACACACACTCCCACGGCGGTGAACCTAACGCTCCCTGGTACACACATTCCCATGATGGTGATGGTGACCCTAACTCTCCCTGGTCCACACATTCCCACGGTGGTGATGGTGAACCTAACGCTCCCTGGTTCACACACTGCCACGGTGGTGATGGTGAACCTAACACTCCCTGGTACACACACTCCCACGGTGGTGATGGTGTACCTAACGCTCCGTGGTACACACATTGCCACGGTGGTGACGGTGAACCTATCGCTCCCTGGTACACACACTCACACAGTGGTGATGGTGAACCTAACGCTCCCTGGTACACACACTCCCACGGGGGTGATGGTGAACCTAACGATCCCTGGTACACACACACACTCCTGGTGGTGATGGTGAACCCGCTTGCTCCCTAGTCCCCACACTCCCCAGTGACAGTAAACATAGCAATTCCTGGTACAAACACTCCTACGTGGTGACGGTGAACCTAATGTCCGTGGTACACACTCCCCGGTGCTGATGGTGAAACCTAACGCTCCTAGGTACACACACCTCACGCGGTGAACCTAGCAGCTCCTGGTACACACCTCACACGGCGGTGAACCTAACGTCCTGGTACACACACCTCCCACTGTGGTGACGGTGAACCTAACACTCCTGGTACACACACTCCCACGGTGGTGATGGTGAGCCCCTAACACTCCCTCCACTATGGTGATCATCAACCTAAAGCTCCTGGTACAGCCTCCCATGCTGTGGGTGAAACTAACGCTCCACATTGCCTCCCACGGTGGTGATGGTGAACCTAATGTCATGGTGCTCACTCACAGTGGTGATGGTCAGCCTAAGCTCCTGGTACTGGACCACCCGATGGTGAACCTAACGCTCCCTGGTACACACCTCCCCACGGTGGTGATGGTGAACCTGACCTTCCTGTACACACTCCCACAGTGGTGAAGATGACCCTAACGGTCCTGTTACACACTCCCACGGTGGTGATGGGTGAACCTATCGCTTTCTGTTACACACTCCCGATGGTGATGGTGAACCTGCTGCTCCTTCATTACCTCCTCGGTGGTGATGGTGAAACTAACATCCCAGATGGTGAACCTAACGCTCCTGGTACACACTCCCACTGCAGTGAACCTAACGCTCCCTGGTGCACACACTCCCGACGGTGAACTTAACGCTCTGGTGACACACTCTGCGATGGTGATGGTAACCCTCTTCTCCCTGGTACACACACTCCCAAGGTGGTGATGGTGAACCTAACGCTCCATTGAACATACTCCCACGGTGGTGATGGTCGACCCTAATGCTCCCTGGTACACACTCTCCACGGGGTGATGGGTAATTTTACGCTCCATTTTACCTGCCACAGTGATGGTGAACCTGCTCCCCTGGTACACACACCTCCCACGTGAGTGATGGTGTACCTAACGCTCCGTGGTACACACTCCCCACAGTGGTGACGGTGAGCCTAACGCTCCTGGTACACACTCCCACGGTGATGGTGAACCTAACGCTCCTGGTACACACACTCTCCCACGGTGGGAATGTGAACCTAACCTCCCTGGTACACACCTCCCCGGTGGTGATGGTGAACCTAATGCTCCCGTCACTCAACACACATTTTGATAGTGGCCTCACTCCGTGGTACACGCACTCCACAGTGGTGGTGGTGAGCCTCCTTTGGTGCAACACTCCCCTCAGTGGTGATGGTGAACCTAACGCTCCTGGTACTCACGGTGGTGATGGTGAACCTAACGCTCCTGGTACACACACTCCCCACGGTGAGATGGTGATTCTAACACTCCCTGGTACACTCACAGTGGTGATGGTGAACGCCTAATGCTCCCTTTGAACACCCCACGATGGTAAACCTAACACTCCGTGGTACACATACTCCCACGGTATTGGTGAACCTAACACTCGCTGGTACAATCGCTCCCACAGTGGTGATGGTGAACCCTACGCTCCTGGTCACACACACACTGCAGTGGTGAACCCGGCTCCTCTGGTACATACTCCACAGTGGTGATGGTAAACCTAACGCTCCTGGTACACACACTCCGAGGTGGTGATGGGCTAACGCTCCCAGTCCGCCACACTCCCACGGTGGTGATGGTGAATATAACTCTTCCTGTTTTACACTCACTGGCCGGTGAGCCTAACGCTCCCTGGTACCCACTCCCACGGTGGTGATGGTGAACCCTAACTCCCAGTACACACTTCCCGGTGGTGATGGTGATCCAAGCACTCCTGTTTTGCTGCCTCCCACAGGTGGTGACAGTGAACCTAACCCTTCTTGGTATACACACTCCCACGGTGATGATGGTAAACCCTAACGCTCCCTGGTACACACACTGCCAAGGGTGGTGATGGTGTACTAACGCTCCCTAGTACACACACTTCCCACGGTGGTGATGGTGAACATAACGCTTCCTATGCACACACACTCCCACGGTGGTGGTGAACCCTAACGCTCCATGGTACACACACTCCCACAGTGGTGACAGTAACCTAACTCCCTGGTACACACTCTCCCACTGTGTGATGGTGAACCTCTCCTTTACACACACACACTCCAGCTGTGGAGATGGTGAATTTACTTGATATGGTACACACACTCCCACGGTGGTGATGGTGAACCTAACGCTTCCTGGTACACACACTCCACGATGGTGATGGTGAACCTAACACTCCTGGTACACACCTCCACGGTGGTGATGGTGAACCTAACTGCTCCTAGTTTACCTCCCACGGTGGTGATGGTGAACCTAACGCTCCTGGTACACACACTCCCACGGTGGTGATGAGTGAATAACGCTCCTGGTACTCCACGGTGGTGATGGTGAACCTAACGCTCCATGGTTTAACTCCCACGGTAGTGATGGTGAACCTAACGTTCCTGGCACACAGCACCCCGATGGTGAACTAATACTCCCTGGTACACACCTCCAGGGGTGATGGTGAACCTAACTCCTGTTGCACACACTTCCACGGTGGTGATGGGTGAACCCTAACGCTGGTACACACACACTCCACGGTGGTGACAGTGAACCTAACGCTCCTGGTACACACACTCCCACGGTTGTGATGGTGGCCTACGCTTCCTGGTTCACTCCCAAGGTGGTGATGGTGAACCCTTAAGCTCCCTGGTATACAGACACCCACGATGGTGAACCTATGCTCCTATTTTTACTCCCACGGTGTGTGTGAACCTAACGCTCCCTAGGCCTCACTCACAGTGGTGAAGATAGCCCCTAACGCTCCCTGGTACTGCAACTCCCACGGTGGTGATGGTGAACCTGCTTGCTCTGTTTTACTCCCGGTAGTGAAGTGACCCTAACGGTCCCTGGTACACACACACTCCCACTGTGGTGATGGTGAACCTATGCTTCCTGGTACACACACTCCCCGATGGTGATGGTGAACCTAACGCTCCCTATTACATTACTCCCACAGTGGTGATTGTGAGTGCTGCTCTCTGGCACGGGCACCCACGATGGTGGCTTCTGCTCCCTGGTACACTTCCACGATGGTGATGGTTAAGACCTAACACTCCCTGTTTTACACACTCCACGGTGGTGATGGTGAACCTAACGCTCCTTTCTTGCTCCCCGGTGGTGAATATTGCCCTAACGGTCCTGGTACACACTGTCACGGTGGTGATGAACTAACGCTCCTACATTTTACACCTGTAGTAGTTGACGGTGAACCTAACGCTCCTTCGTTCTTGCTCCTCGTTGGTGATGTGGTGAAACTCTTGCGTGCCTGAGAAACCCACGATGTTGAACCTAACACTCCTTGGTACACACCTCCCACGGTGGTGATGGTGGTGCCTCGCTCTTTTACTCAAGGTGGTGAAGATGCCATTAACGGTCTGGTACACACTCCCACGGTGGTGAGGTGAAGTTGGCTTTCCCTGGTACACACACCTATGGTGGTGACGGTGAGGCCTAGCTCCTTCGTTACACACTCCTCGTGGTGATTGTCAAATAACGCTGCAAAGTACACAGGAAACCCGATGGTGAACCTAACGCTCCTGGTGCACACTCCCTGCGGTGTGCCTGCTCCTGGTTACCCACCTCCCACGGGTGAGCTGCACTCCTGTTTACTCTTGATGGTGATGAGGGCCTGTCCTGTCACACTCCCAGGTGGTGATGGTGAACCTAACGTTCCCGTTAACACATGCTCCCACGGTGGTGATGGTCGACCTAATATCCTGGTACACACCTCCCACGGAGGTGATGGTGAACCTAACGCTCCGTGAGTACACACACCTGCCACGGTGGTGATGGTGAACTAACACTCCCTGTTTACACTCCCCACGTGGTGATGGTTAGCACTTCCATCAGGCCTCCCACGGTGGTGACGGGGTGAACCTGGCGCTCCCTGGTAACTCCCACGGTGGTGATGGTGAACCCTAACGCTCTGGTACACACCTCCCACGGTGGTGATGGTGAACCTAACACTCCTGTTGCACACTCCCGGTGGTGGTGAACCCTATGCTCCCTTTTGGTTCGGGTAGCTACACTCCGTGGTACACATACTCCCACGGTGGTGATGGTGAACTAACTCGCTGGTACAAACACTCCCACGGTGGTGATGTGTGAACCTAACGCTCCTGGTACACACACTCCCACGGTGGTGACAGTGGTCCCCTGGTACCTCCCACAGTGGTGGTGGTAAACCCTAACCCTGGTACACACACTCCCAGAGGTGGTGGTGTGGGCACTCCAGGTCCATCCTCCCCACGGTGGTGATGGTGAACCTACTCTTCCTGGTACACACACTCCACGGTGGTGAACCTAACGCTCCTGGTACACACACTCCCACTGGTGGTGATGAATCTAAGCTTCTCCTGAGTACACACTCCCCACGGTGGTGATGGTGAACCTAACCTTCCTTAAACCGCCACGGTGGTGGTGGTAAAAGCTCCTGGAACACACTGCCAATTGGTGATGGTGATTTAGCTCCCTGGTACACACTTCACGGTGGTGATGGTGATCCAACGCTTCTAATACACACACTCCCACGGTGGTGATGGTGAACCTAACGCTCCGTGGTTACACACCTCCCACGGTGGTGAGCAGTGTTCTTTGTCCTGGTGACACACTCCCACTGTGTTGATGGTGCCTAACGCTCCTGCACACACTCCCACGGTGGTGATGGTGAACCTAGCTATGGTACACTCCTGAGTGAGGTGATGGTGAACAACGCTCCTGGTACCTCCCACGATGTGGTGATGGTGAACCTAACGCTCCCTGGTACACACACGTGGTGATGCCTACTCCTGTTTCTCCCACAGGGGGTGATGGTGAACCTAACGCTCCTGGTACACACCTCCACGGTGGTGATGGTGAACCTAACGCTCCCTGGTACACACACTCCCACGGTGGTGATGGTGAACCCTAACGCTCCTGGTACACACACACTCCACATTTGTGATGGTGAACCTAACGCTTCCTGATTTTTACCTCCCAAGGTGGTGATGGTGAACCATCAGTATACAATTTGATGGGGCATTCTGGCTCCAGTTTCACACACTCCTGATGGTGATGGTGAACCTAAGCTCCTGGTACACTCACTCCCAAGGTGGTGAAAGTCCTTCATCTGTTTTACCTTTCCCACGGGTTGTTTAAGCCTGCTCCTAATTTTACCTCTAAGGTGGTGATGGTGGCTTCTTTCACCCTCGTTGCACACCTCCCTTGTGAGTGATGGTGAACCTAGTACACAGCACCCGATGGTGAAACTAACGCTCCTTGGTGCACACACTCACACAGGGGTGATGGTGAACCTAACTCCTTGAACACACACTCACATTGCGGTGAACCTAATGCTCCTGGTAGCTGTCGCCACGGTGGTGAACCTGCTGCTTGCTCCCTGGTACACACTCCCATGGTGATGAACCTATTGCTCTGGTACACACACTCCCATGATGGTGAGCCCTAACTCTCCTGGTCATACACTCCCGCAGTGGTGATGGTGACTTAGCTCCTTTACACACCTCCCACAGGTGGAGATGGTGAACCTAACGCTCTGTGGTACACACACTCCACGGTGGTGATGGTGAACCTAACGCTCCCTGGATACACACACTCACATGGGGTTGATGGTGAACCTAACACGCTCACTTGCACTTGTACCACGGTCTTGATGATAAACTGTTCCCTGGTTGCCCACACTCCCACAGTGACGTGGTGAACCCACTCCTGTTTTTTCCCACAGTGGTGATGGTGATCCTAACGCTCCCTGGTACACACACTCCCACGGTGATGGTGAACCTTACCTCCTGGTACACACACTCCCACAGTGGTGATGGTGAACCTAACGCTCCCTGGTACACACACTCCCACGGTGGTGATGGTGAACCTAACGCTCCTCACACACCTCCCACAGTGGTGATGGTGAACATAACGCTCCTGGTACACCTCCCACGGTGGTGAACCTAATGCTCCTGGTACACACACACCGGTGGTGATGGTGAACCTAACGCTCTGTTTTACACACTCCCACGGTGGTGATGGTGAACCTAACGCTCCCTGTGTCACTCCCCACGGTGGTGATGGTGAACCTAACGCTCCCTGGTACACTTCACACGATGGTGAACCTAACACTCCTGGTACACTCCCCACAGTGGTGATGGTGAACCTAACGCTCCTAATTTTACCTCCCACGGTTTGTATGGTAGCTAACGCTCCCTGGTACCACTCCCAAGGTGGTGGTGATCCTAACACTCCCTGGTACACAACACCCACGATGGTGAACCCTAACGCTCCTGAACACACACTCCCACGGTGGTGATGAACCTAATGCTCCTGGCACTCACACCCCAAGGTGGTGAACCCTAACGCTCCCTGGTACACACACTCCCACGGTGGTGATGGTGAAACCAACCTGGCACACCCCTACAGTGGTGAGCAATTGAAACTGCTTCATATTTTCTCCCAAGGGTGATGGTGAACCTAACGCTCCCTGGTACCACTCCCACTGTAGTGAACCTAACGCTCCTAGCACACACACTCCCTGGTGATGAACCTAACGCTCCTGGTACACCTCCCAGTGATGGTGAACCTAACGCTCTGGAATACACACACCCACGGTCTTGATGGTGAAACTAACTCTCCTGGTACACCTCCCACGGTGGTGATGGTGAACCATAACGCTCTGATACCTCCCACGATGGTGATGGTGACCCTTCTCCCTGGTACACTCCCACGGTGGTGATGGTGAATCTAACGCTCCTGGTACCTCACGTGGTGATGGTGTCCTGTTGCCTCCACGGTGGTGGTGAACCTAGCCTCCCTGGTACACACACTGCCACGGTGGTGATGATGAACCTAACACTCCCAAGTTACACACTCTGATTGTTGATGGTGTCTAAACTCCGTGTACACACACCTCACCGTGGTGAAACCTAACGCTCCCACCACTCACACAGTGGTGATGGTGAACCTAACGCTCCTAGTTACTCACGGTGGTGATGGTGAACCTAACGCTCCCTGGTGCACGGTGGTGATGGTGAACCTAGTTCCCTCACTCAAATGGTGTTGATGGTGATTATATGCTCCTGATACACTCCACGGTGTTGAACCTAATGCTCCTGGTACACACTCCGACGGTGGTGAATCAAACGCTCTCTGGTACAAACTTCCACGGTGGTGATGGTGAACCTAACGCTCCATGGTACACACACTCCCAAGGTGGTGATGGTGAACCTAACGCTTCCTGTACACACTCCCACGGTGGTGATGGTGAATCTAACGCTCCTGGTACACACTCCCCCGCAGTGGTGATGGTGAACCTAACGCTCCTGGTACACTCACACTGTGGTGATGGTGAACCCTACCGCTCCTTGTACACACACTCACATGGATGGTGAACCTAATGCTCCCTCGTACACCTCACCATGGTGATGGTGATCCTAATGCTCCTGGTACACACACTCCCATGGTTGGTGAACCCTAATGCTATCTGGTACACACACACTCCCACGGTGGTGAACCTAACGCTCCCTGGTACTCCAGTGTATACTCCTTTTTCTCCTGGTACACATCCTACTCCCACGGTGGTGATGGTGAACACTTCCTGGTACACACACTCCCACGGTGGTGATGGTGAACCTAACGCTCCTGGTATACCACACACTCCCACGGTGGGTGATGGTGATCGCTCCCTGGTGCACTCCCACGGTGGTGATGGTGAACCTAACACTCCTTGAACACTCCCACGGTGGTGATGGTGAACCTAACGCTCCTGGTACACACTCCCACGGTGGTGGTGAACCTAGCTCCCTGGTACACACACTCCCCGGTGGTGATGGTGAAACCTAACGCTCCCTGGTACACACTCCCACGGTTGTGATGGTGAACCCTAACGCTCCCTGGTACTCACTCCCACAGTGGTGATGGTGAACCTAACGCTCCTGGTACACACTCTCACGGTGGTGATGGTGAACCTAACGTCTTTGGTACACACCCTCCCACGGTGATGGTGACCTAACTGCTCCCTGGTACACACTCACGGTGGTGATGGTGAACCCTAACACTCCCTGGTACACTCCCACGGTGGTGATGGTGAACCTAACCTCCCTGGTACCTCCCCATGATGGTGATGGTGTGCCCTAACGCTCCCGTGGTACACACACTCCCACGGTGGTGTGTGAACCTAACGCTCCCTGGTACACACACTCCCACACAGGTGATGGTGATCCTAACGCAACATGGTACACACACCTCCCCACGGTGGTGATGGTGAACCAACCTCCCTGGCACACACACCCACAGTGGTGGTGAACCTAACACTCCCTCTTACACACATACAATGGTGTTGATGGTGAACCTAACGCTCCCTGGTACACATACTCCCACAGTGGTGAACCTAACGCTCCCTGGTGACCTCCGACAGTGGTGAACCTAACTCTCTGGTACACACACTCCACGGTGATGGTGAACCCTAACGCTCCTTGGTACACATACTCCCCACGGTGGTGATGTTGAACCCTAACGTCCTGGTACACACACTCCCACGGTGGTGATGGTGAACCTAACGCTCCTGGCACACACACTCACTGTGGTGATGGTGAACCTAACGCTCCTGGTACACACTCCCAATGTGGTGATGTGAAACCTAACGCTCCCTGGTACACACACTCCCACGGTGGTGATGGTGAACCTAACGCTCCCTGGTACACACACTCACACGGTGTTGATGGGAACCTAACGTCCCTGGTACACACCTCACGGTGGTGAACCTAATGCTCCTGGTGCACACACTCCCACGGTGGTGAACTTCGCTCCCTAGTACACACACTCCCACAGTGGTGAACCTAATGTCTGTACACACACACTCCCACATTGAGTGAACCTAACTCCTGTACACACACTCCCACGGTGGTGATGGTGAACCTAACGTCCTGGTACACACTCTCCCACAGTGGTGATGGTGACCCTAACGCTCCCTGGTACACACTCCCACGGTGGTGATGGGCCTAACGCTCCTGGTACTCCCAGTGGTGATGGTGAACCTAACTCGTGCACACACACCCACAGTGGTGATGGTGAACCTAATGCTCCCTGGTACACCTCCCACGGGGTGATGGTGAACCTAGCTCCTGGTACACACTCCCACGGTGGTGATGGTGAACCTAACGCTCCTGGTACCTCCCAGTGGTGATGGTAACCTAACGCTCCTGGTACACACACTCCCACGGTGGTGATGGTGAACCTAACGCTCCTGGTACACTCCCACAGTGGTGATGGTGAACCCTAAGCTCCCTGGTACACTCCCACGGTGGTGATGGTGAACCTAACGCTCCTGGTACACACTCACACAGTGGTGATGGTGAACCCTAACACTCCTGGTACACACACTCCACGATGGTGAAACTAACTCCTGGTACACACACTCCACAGTGGTGATGGTGAACCTAACTCCTGGTACACACACTCCACTGTAGTGAACCTAACGCTCCCTGGTACACACACTCCCACAGTGGTGAACCTAACGCTCCCTGGTACACACACTCCCTGGTGGTGGTGACCTAACGCTCCCTGGTACACATTCCCACAGTGGTGATGGTGAACCTAACGTTCCCTGGTACACACACTCCCACGGTGGTATTAGTGAACCCTAACGCTCCGTGGTACACCTCCCCACGGTGGTGTTGGTGAACCCACTCTCCTGGTACACACTCCCACACAGGTGATGGTGATCCTAACGCATCCTGGTACACACTCCCACGGTGGTGATGGTGAACCTAACACTCCCTGGTACACACACTCCAAAGGTGGTGATGGTGAACCTAATGCTCCCTGGCACACAGACCCCCAAGATGGTGAACCTAACACTCCTGGTACACACTCCACGGTGGTAATGGTGAACCTAACGCTCCTGGTACACATCCTCCCCACAGTGGTGATGGTGAACCTAACGCTACCCTGGTACACAGACACCTAACGATGGTGAACGTAACTCTCCCTGGTACACACACTCCCTGTGGTGATGGTGAACCTAACGCTCCCTGGTACACATAACTCCACGGTGGTGATGGTGAACCTAACGCTCCCTGGTACACACACTCTCCCACGGTGGTGATGGTGAACCTACCGCTCCCTCATACACACACTCACTGTGGTGATGGTGAACCTAACGCTCCCTGGTACACAGCACCCACGATGGTGAAACTAACACTCCCTGGTACACACACTCCCACAGTGGTGATGGTGAACCTAACGCTCCCTGGTACACATACTCACACGGCGTTGAACCCTAACGCTCCATGGTACCACCTCCCACGGTGGTGATGGTGAACCTAACGCTCCTGGTAAACACACTCCCACGGTGGTGATGGTGAACTTAACGCTCCCTAGTACACACTCTCATGGTGGTGATGGTGAACCCTAACACTCCCTGGAACACACACTCCACGGTGGTGATGGTGACCCTAACGCTCCCTGGTACACACACTCCCAAGGTGGTGATGGTGAACCTAACGCTCCTTGGTCCACACACTCCCACGGTGGTGATGGTGGCTATAACTCTTCCTGGTACACACACTCCCACGGTAGTGATGGTGAACCTAACGCTCCGTGGTACACACACTCCAACGGTGCTGATGGTGAACCCTAACGTTCCCTGGTACACAAACTCACACGGCAGTGAACCTAACGCTCCTGGTACACACACTTACACGGCAGTGAACCTAACGCTCCCTGGTACACACACACACCCCACGGTGGTGATGGTGAACCTATCGCTCCCTGGTACACGCACTCCCAGGGTGGTGATGGATGGCCTGCTCCCTGGTACACACTCCCACAGTGGTGATGGTGAATATAACCCTTCTAACACACTCCCACGGTGGTGATGGTGAACCCTAACGCTTCATGGTACACACACTCCCACGGTGGTGACGGTGAACCTAACGCTCCATGGTACACACCTCCCACTGTGGTGATGGTGAACATAACGCTCCCTCTTACACTCTCTCACGTTGGTGATGGTGAACCTAACGCCATGTGGTACACACACTCCCACGGTGGTGATGGTGAACCTAACCTTATGTGCACTCCCACGATGGTGATGGTGAACCTAACGCTCCCTGTTACATACACTCCCACGGTTGTGATGGAATCTAACGCTCCCTTGCACACAGACACCCACGATGGTGAAACTAACACTCCCTGGGACACACTCCCACGGTAGTGATGGTGAACCTAACACACCCCGGTACACACACCTCCCACGGTGGTGATGGTGAACCTAACGCTCCCTGGTACACACTCACAGTGGTGAACCTAACACTCCCCTTTACACACACTCACGGTGGTGATGGTGAACCTAACACTCCTGGTACACACTCCCAAGGTGGTGATGGTGAACCTAACCTTCCTGGTACACACACTCCACGGTGGTGATGGTGAATCTAACGCTCCCTTGCCACAGACACCCACGATGGTGAAACCTCCTGGGACACACACTCCCACGGTGGTGATGGTGAACCTACACTCCTGGTACACACACTCCCACGGTGGTGATGGTGAACCTAACGCTCCATGGTACACACACTCCCACGGTGGTGAACCTAACACTCCCTGGTACACACACCCCACGGTGGTGATGGTGAACCCTAACACTCCCTAGTACACACACTCCCACGGTGGTGATGGTGATCTTAACGAACCTGGTACACTCCCACGGTTGTGATGGTCCTAACGCTCCGTGGTACACACCTCCCAAGGTGGTGATGGTGAACCTAAAGCTCCCTGGTACACAGACAACAACGATGGTGAACCCTAACGCTCCCTAGTACACACACTCCCACGGTGGTGATGGTGAGCCTAACGCTCCCTGGTACACTCACTCCCACGGTGGTGAAGATGACCCTAACGCTCCGTGGTACAAACTCTCCCACGGTGGTGATGGTGAAACTAACGCTTCCAGGTACAAACACTCCTCACGGTGGTGACGGTGAACCTAACGATCCCTCGACACACTCACTGTGGTGATGGTGAACCTAACGCTCCCTGGTACACAGACACCCACGATGGTGAAACTAACACTCCTAGTACACACACCTCCCAAGGGGTGATGAGTGACCCTAACGCTCCCTGGTACACACACTCCTACTGCGGTGAACCGCCTCCCTGATTCCACACTCTGAGGGACCCTAACGCTCCCTGGTACACACACTCCCACGATGGTAGATGGTGACCAAACTCTCCCTGGTACACACATTCCCACGGTGGTGAGGGTGAACCTAACGATCCCTAGTTTTGCCACGGTGGTGATGATGAACCTAACACTCCTGGTACACACACTCCACGGTGGTGATGGTGTACCCTAACGCTCCGTGGACAAACACTCCCACGGTGGTGATGGTGAACCTAACGCTCCCTGGTACACACACTCACACACGTGGTGATGGTGAATCTAACGCTCTCTGGTACACACACCTCCCCCGGTGGTGATGGTGAACTACGCTCCTTGGTACACACTCCCAAGGTGGTGATGGTGAACCTAACGCTTCCTCGTACACACACTCCCACGGTGGTGATGGTGAATCTAACGCTCCCTGATACACCTCCCACGGTGGTGAACCCAACACTCCTGGTACACACACTCCCCACTGTGGTGATGGTGAACCTAATGCTCCTCTTAGCACACACTCCCACGTTGGTGATGGTGACCCAAACTCTCCCTGGTACACACATTCCACGGTGGTGATGGTGAACTAACGCTCCGTGGTACACACACCTCTCACGGTGGTGATGGTGAACCTAACGCTATGTGGTACACTCTCCCCGATGGTGATGGTGACCCAAACCTTCCTGGTACATTCCCACGGTGGTGATGGTGAACCTAACGCTCCCTGGTACACACACTGCCACGGTGGTGATGATGAACCTAAGCTCCTGGTACACACACTCCCAGGGTGGTGATGGTGTACTTCAACGCCCGTGGAACACACACCCCACGGTGGTGATGGTGAACCTAACGCTACCTGGTACACACACTCCCACAGTGGTGATGGTGAACCTAACGCTCCCTGGTACACACATTCACAGGGTGGTGATGGTGAACCTAACATTCTGGCACACACTCACCCACGGTGGTGATGGTGAACCTAACGCTCCGTGGTACACACACTCCCACGGTGGTGTTGGTGAACCTAACACTCCCTGGTACACACACACTCCCACACGGGTGATGGTGATCCTAACGCAACCTGGTACACACACTCCCACGGTGGTGATGGTGAACCTAACACTCCCTGGTACACACACTCCCACGGTGGTGATGGTGAACCGAATGCTCCCTGGCACACAGACCCCCAAGATGGTGAACCTAACACTCCCTGGTACACACACTCCCACGGTGGTGATGGTGAACCTAGCGCTCCCTGGTAACACATACTCCCACAGTGGTGATGGTGAAGCTAACGCTACCCTGGTACACAGACACCCACGATGGTGAACCTAACACTCCCTGGTACACACACTCCCACGGTGGTGATGGTGAACCTAACGCTCCCTGGTACACATACTCCCACGGTGGTGATGGTGATCCTAACGCTCCCTGGTACACACACTCCCACGGTGGTGATGGTGAACCTAACGCTCCCTCGTACCCACACTCCCACTGTGGTGATGGTGAACCTAACGCTCCCTGGTACACAGACACCCACGATGGTGAAACTAACACTCCCTGGTACACACACTCAAACGGTGGTGATGGTAAACCTAACGCTCCTTGGTACACACACTCACACGGCGTTGAACCTAACGCTCCATGGTACATACACTCCCACGGTGGTGATGGTGATCCTAACGCTCCCTGGTAAACACATTCCCACGGTGGTGATGGTGAACTTAACGCTCCCTAGTACACACACTCTCACGGTGGTGATGGTGAACCTAACACTCCTGGAACACACACTCCCACGGATGGTGATGGTGAACCTAACGCTCCCTGGTACACACACTCCCACAGTAGTGATGGTGAACCTAACACTCCCTGGTACACACACTCCCACGGTTGTGATGGTAAATCTAACGCTCTGTGGTACACACACTCCCACGGTGGTGATGGTGAACCTAACGCTCCCTGGTACACACACTCACACGGCGTTGAACCTAACGCTCCATAGTACACACACTCTCATGGTGGTGACGGTGAACCTAACACTCCCTGGTACACACACTCCCACGGTGGTGATGGTGAACCTAATGCTCCCTGGCAAACAGACACCCACGATGGTGAACCTAACACTCCGTGGTACACACACTCCCACAGTGGTGATGGTGAACCTAACACTACCTGGAACACACACTCCCACGGTGGTGATGGTACCCCCCTTGTACACACACTCCCACGGGTGGTGATGGTAAACCTAACGCTCCCTGGTACACACACTCCCAAGGTGGTGATGGTGAACCTAACGCTCCTTGGTCCACACACTCCCACGGTGGTGATGGTAAACATAACTCTTCCTGGTACACACACTCCCACGGTAGTGATGGTGAACCTAACGCTCCGTGGTACACACACTCCAACGGTGCTGATGGTGAACCTAACGTTCCCTGGTACACACACTCAAACGGCGGTGAACCTAACGCTCCCTGGTACACACACTCACACGGCGGTGAACCTAACGCTCCCTGGTACACACACACTCCCACGGTGGTGATGGTGAACTCAACGCCCCTGGTACACGCACTTCACGGTGGTGATGCAGAACCTAACGCTCCCTGGTACACACACTCCCACGGTGGTTATGGTAAACCTAACGCTCACTGGTACACGCACTCCCAAGGTAGTGATGGTGTACCTAACGCTCCCTGGTACACACACTCCCACGGTGGTGATGGTGAACATAACGCTTCCTGGTACACACACTCCCACGGTGGTGAAGGTGAACCTAACGCTCCATGGTACACACACTCCCACGGTGGTAACGGTGAACCTAACGCTCCCTGGTACACACACTCCCACTGTGGTGATGGTGAACCTAACGCCATGAGGTACACACACTCCCACGGTGGTGATGGTGAACCTAACGCTATGTGGTACACGCACTCCCACGATGGTGATGGTGAACCTAACACTCCCTGGTACATACACTCCCACGGTGGTGATGGTGAATCTAACGCTCCCTGGCACACAGACACCCACGATGGTGAAACTAACACTCCCTGGTACACACACTCCCACGGTGGTGATGGTGAACCTAACGCTCCCTGTTACACATACTCCCATGGTGGTGAACCTAATGCTCCCTGGAACACACGCACTCCCACGGTGGTGAACCTAACGCTCCCTGATACACACACTCCCACGGTGGTGATGGTGAACATAACGCTTCCTGGTACACACACTCCCACGATGGTGATGGTGAACTTAACGCTCCCTGGTACGTACACTCCCACGGTGGTGATGGTGATTCTAACGCTCCCTGGCAGACAGGCACCCACGATGGTGAACCTAACACTCCCTGGTACACACACACCCACGGTGGTGATGGTGAACCTAACACTCCCTGGTACACACACTCCCACGGTGGTGATGGTGAACTTAACGGTATGTGGTACACACACTCCCACGGTGGTGATGATGAACATAACGCTTCCTGGAACACACACTCCCACGGTGGTGATGGTGAACCTAACGCTCCATGGTACACACACCCCCACGGTGGTGATGGTGAACCTAACGCGCCCTGGTACACACACTCCCACGGTGGTGACGGTGAACCTAACCCTCCCTGGTGCACACACTCTCACAGTGGTGATGGTGAACCTAATGCTCCCTCTTACACACACTCCCATGGTGTTGATGGTGAACATAATGATCCCTGGTACACACACTCCCACGGTGGTGAACCTAATGCTCCCTGGTACACACACACTCCCACGGTGGTGAACCTAACGCTCTTTGGTACACACACTCGCACGGTGGTGATGGTGAACCTAACCCTCCCTGGTACATACACTCCCAAGGTGGTGATAGTGAACTTAACGCTCCCTGGTACGCACACTCCCACGGTGGTGATGGTGAACCTAACGCTCCCTGGTACACACACTCCCACGGTGGTGAGGGTGAACCTAACGCTCCCTGGTACACACACTCCCACGGTGGTGATGGTGAACCTAACGCTCCCTGGTGCACACACATTCACGGTGGTGATGGTGAACCTAATGCTCCCTCTTACACACACTCCCATGGTGTTGATGGTGAACATAATGCTTCTGGTACACATACTCCCACGGTGGTGAACCTAATGCTCCCTGGTACACACACACTCCCACGGTGGCGAACCTAACGCTCCCTGGTACACACACTCCCACACTGGTGATGGTGAAACTAACGCTCCCTGGTACACACTCCCACGGTGGTGATGGTCAACCCACGCTCCCTGGCACAGGCTCCTGGTACACACACTCCCACGGTGGTGATGGTGAACCTAACGCTCCAAATGCCACATACTCCACAGTGGTGATGGTGAACCTAACGCTACCCTGGTACACAGACACCCACGATGGTGAACCTAACCTCCCTGGTACACACACTCCCACAGTGGTGATAGTGAACCCTAACGCTCCCTGGTACACATACTCACAGTGGTGATGGTGAAACCCTAACGCAACCTGGTACACACTCCCAGTTTGTGATGGTAAACTAACGCTCTCTGATACACTCCCACAGTCGTGATGGGTGAACCCCTAATGCTCCTAGTAACACTCCACAGTGGTGATGGTGAACCTAACGCTCCTGAGTACCCCACATTCCACAGTGGTGGGTGAACCTAACGCTCCCTGGTACACACACTCCCAAGGTGGTGATGGTGAACCCTAACGGCTCATGGTCCACACACACTCCCCACAGTGGTGATGGTGGCTCGCTAACTCTTCCTGGTACACACACTCCCACGGTAGTGATGGTGAACCTAACGCTCCGTGGTACACCTCCAGCAGTGCTGATGGTGAGCACCTAACGTTTCCCTGGTACAGCAGGCGAACCTAACGCCTGGTACACACACTCACAGCAGGTGAACCCTAACGCTCCCTGGTACACACACACTCCCACGGTGAGTGGTGAACCTAACACTCCCTGGTACACCTCCCCACAGTGGTGATAGGCTGAGCCCTATCGCTCCTGGTACACTCCCAAGGTGAGTGATGGTGTGCCTAACGCTCCTAGTACACACTCCCTAGTGGTGATGGTGAATATAACCCTTCCTGGGTACACACACTCCCACGGTGGTGATGAGTGAACCTAACACTTCATAATTACCCACCTCCCCACGGTGGTGATGGTGAACATAACGCTCCCTCTTTACCCACTCTCCCACGTTGGTGATGGTGAACCTAACGCCATGTGTTTACCTCCCACAGTGGTGATGGTGAACCCATTGCTATGTGGTACACACTCACGATAGTGATGGTGAACCTAACGCTCCCTGGTTTTGCTACCTCCTACAGTGGTGATGGTGAATCTAATGCTCCTTACTGAACACCCAAGATGGTGAAAGCTGCTACTCCTCAGACACACACTCCCACGGTGGTGATGGTGACCTAACACTCCTTGGTACACACACACTCCCACGGTGATGGTGACCTAACGCTCCCTAGTACATACACTCCCACGCTGGTGAACTAACACTCCCTGGTACACACACACTCCCACGGTGGTGATGAGCCTAACACTCCCTAGTACACACTCCCAAGGTGGTGATGGTGAACCTAACGCTTCTGTTTTGCCTCCCACAGTGAGATGGTGAACCACTTGCTCCCTGGCACACAGAACCCGATGGTGAAACTAACACTCCCTGGTACACACACTCCCAGTGGTGATGAGTGAAACCCTAACTCCCTGGTACACACACTCACACGGCGTTGAACCTAACGCTCATGCCCACACTCCCACACGGTGGTGATGGTGATCCCTAACGCTCCTAGTGGCTTACCTCCCACGGTTTGTTGGTGAACTTAACGCTCCCTGGTGCCTCACGGTAGTGATGGTGAACCCTAACCTCCCTGGAACACACACACTCCTGGTGAGTGATGGTGACCCTAACGCTCCCTGGTTGCCCACACACTCCCAAGGTGGTGATGGTGAACCTAACGCTCCTTGGTCCCACACACACTCCCACAGTGGTGATAGTGGCTCATAACCCTTCCTGGTACACACACCTCCCACGGTAGTGATGGTGAACCTAACGCTCCGTGGTACACACACTCCTTGGTGCTGATGGTGAACCTAGTTCCTGGTACACACACTCACACAGCGGTGAACCTAACGCTCTGTTTTTACCTCACACGGCGGTGAACCTAATGCTCCCTGGGTACACACACACTCCCACGGTGATGATGGTGAACCTGCTGCTCCCTGAGTACACACTCCCCATGGTGGTGATGGGTGAACCTATCGCTCCTAGTTTCACATGCCTCCATGGTGGTAGGCAGTGAACTGTCTCCCTGGTGCACACCTCCCACAGTGGTGATGGTAAACCTATCGCTCTCTGGTACACACACACTCCCAAGGTGGTGATGAGTGAACATAACGCTACCAATTTTGCACTCCCACGGTGGTGATGGTGAACCCTAACGCTTCACTGGTACCTCCCCCGGTGGTGATGAGTGAACCTAACTCCCTGAGTACACACACTCCCTGTGGTGATGGTGAACCTAACGCTCCTCTTACACACACTCCACGGTGGTGATGGTGAACCCTAACGCCATGTGGTACACACACACCTCCCCACGGTGGTGATAGGTGAACCCATTACTTTATATGCATTTTTACACTCTCACGATGGTGATGGTGAACCTAACGCTCCTGGTACATACCTCCTACAGGTGGTGATGGTGAATCTAATGCTCCCTTGCACACAGACACCCGATGGGGTATTGCTGCTCTGGGACACCTCCCCACACACGGTGGTGGTGGTGAACCTAACACTCCCTAGTGCCTCCCACGGTGGTGATGGTGAACCTAACGCTCCTGGTACACACACTCACGATGGTGAACCTACTTGCTCCCTGGTACACACTCCCACGGTGGTGATGGTGAACCCTGCCTCCCTAGTGCCTCCCAAGGTGGTGATGGTGAACCTAACGCTTCCTGGTACACACTCCCGTTGGTGATGGTGAACCTAACGCTCCCTGGCACACAGACACCCGATGGTGAACCCTAACACTCCCTGGTGCACACACTCCCCGGTGGTGCGATGGTGAACCTAACACTCCCTGGTACACCTCCCACAGTGGTGATGGTGAACCTAACGCTCCCTGGTACACACCTCCCACAGTGGTGATGGTGAACAAACGCTCTCTGGTACACACACTCCCACGGTGGTGATGGTGAACCTAACGCTCCATAGTGCACACCTCCCACACGGTGGTGATGGTGAACCCTGCGCTCCCTAGCACACAGACACCCCGGGTGATGAACCCTAACACTCCCTGGTGCCCCACACACACTCACAGAGTTGATGGTGAACCTAACACTCCTGGTACACACACTTCACAGTGGTGATGGTGAACCCTAACCTCCCTGGTACACACACTCCCCACGGTGGTGACAGTGAGCCCCTACTAACGCTCCTGGTACACACACACTCCCACGGTTGTGATGGTAAGCCTATAACGCCACACACACTCCCAAGGTGGTGATGGTGAACCTAACGCCCATGTGGTACACACACTCCCACAGTGGTGATGGTGAACCTAACGCTTTATGTGGTACACACACTCCCACGATAGTACGATGATGAACATAACGCTCCGTGGTACATACACTCCCCACACGGTGGTGATGGTGAATCTAACGCTCCCTTGCACACAGACACCCACGATGGTGAAACTAACACTCCACAGGACACACACTCACGGTGGTGATGGTGAACCTAACACTCCTGGTACACACTCACAGTGGTGGTGAACCTAACGCTCCTGGTACACACACTCCACAGTGGTGAACCTGCTGCTCCCTGGTGCCACACTCCCACGGTGGTGATGGTGAACCCTAACACTCCCTGGTACCTCCCACGATGGTGATGGTGATCCTAACGCAACCTGGTACACACACTCCCACGATTTGTGATGGTGCGCTCCTAACGCTCTCTGGTACCTCCCAAGGTGGTGATGGTGATGAACCTAAAAGCTTCCTGGTACACAGACAAACCACGATGAGTGAACCTAACGCTCCCTAGTACACACACTCCCCACGGCGGTGGTGATGGTGAACTAACGCTCCCTGGTACACTCACTCACGGTGGTGAAAGTAGCCCTAACATCTGTGGTACCCCACACACTCGGTGGTGATGGTGAAACTAACGCCCCAGGCACACACACTCCTACGGTGGTGACGGTGAACCTAACGCTCCCTGGTACACAGACACCCACGATGGTGAAACTAACACTCCCTGGTACACACACTCCCCACAGTGGTGATGGTGAACCTAACCTCCCTGGTACACTACCCCACGGTGGTGAAGATGACCCTAACGCTCTGTGGTACACACACCCCACGGGGGTGATGGTGAACCTAACGCTCCCTGGTACACACACTCCCACTGGGTGAACCTAACGCTCCCTGGTACACACACTCCACTGCGGTGAACCTAACACCTCCTGGCACACACACACCCCATGGGGATGAACCTAACGCTCCCTGGTACACACACCTCCACGGTGGTGATGGTGAACCCAACACTCCCTGGTACACACAATCCACGGTGGTGATGGTGAACCTAATGCTCCCTGGCACACAGACCCCAAGATGGTGAACCTAACACTCCCTGGTACACACACTCCCACGGTGGTGATGGAACCTAACGCTCCCTAGTACACATACTCCACAGTGGTGATGGTGAACCCAACGCTACCCTGGTACACAGACACCCACGATGGTGAACCCACCCTGGTACACACACTCCCCACAGTGGTGATGGTGAACCTAACGCCCCTGGTACACATACCCCGGTGGTGATGGTACCCAACGCAACCTGGTACACACACTCCCACGGTTGTGATGGTAAACCTAACGCTCTCTGGTACACACACTCCCACAGTCGTGATGGTGAACCTAATGCTCCCTGGTACACACTCCCACGGTGGTGATGGTGAACCTAACGCCCCTTGCACACATTCCCATGCAGATGTGGTGAACCTAACGCCCCCTGGTACACACACTCCCACAGTGGTGATGGTGAACCCAACGCTACCCTGGCACAGACACCCACGATGGTGAACCTAACACCCCTGGCACACACACTCCCACAGTGGTGATGAGAACCTAACGCTCCCTGGTACACATACTCCACGGTGGTGATGGTGAGCCTAATGCAACCTGGTACACACACCCCGGCTGGTTGTGATGGTAAACCTAACGCTCTCTGGTACACACACTCCCCACAGTCGTGATGGTGAACCTAATGCTCCCTGGTACACACCCCACAGTGGTGATGGTGAACCTAATCGCTCGGTACACACATTCCCACGTGGTGATGGTGTGAACCCAACGCCCCTGGCACACACACTCCCAAGGTGGTGATGGTGAACCTAACGCTCTGGTCCACACACCCCACGGTGTGATGGTAAACATAACTCTTCCTGGTACACACACCTCACGGTAGTATGGGAACCCACCTGTGGCACACACACTCCACGTGTGATGGTGAACCTAACGTTTCTGGCACACACACCCACGGTAGTGAACCTAACGCCCCTGGTACACACACTCACACGGTGGAACCTACGCTCCCTGGTACACACACACTCCCACGGTGGTGATGGTGAACCTAACACTCCCTGGTACACACACCACAGGAGGGAGAACTTACGCCCTGGTACACACACACTCCTGCGGTGTGCACCAACGCCCTGGAGTACACACACCCCACAGTGGTGATGGTGAATATAACCTTCCTGGTACACACACTCCCATTTGGTGGTGATGGTGAACCTAACGCTCATGGTACACACACTCCACGGTGGTGATGGTGAACATAACGCTCCCTCTTACACACACTCACGTTGGTGATGGTGAACTCAACGCCATGTGGATACACACACCCCACGGTGGTGATGGTGAACCTAACGCTATGTGGTACACACATCTCCCACGATGGTGAGAACCTAACGCTCCCTGTTACATACACTCCCACGGTTGTGATGGTGAATCTAACGCTCCTTGCACACAGACACCCACGATGGTGAAACTAACACTCCCTGGGGACAAACACTCCCCAGGAAGTGATGGTGAACCTAACACACCCTGGTACACACACTCCCCACGGTGGTGGTGGAACCTAACGCTCCCTTGCACACACACTCCCACGGTGGTGGAACCTAACACCCTGGTACACACACTCCCCACGGTGGTGATGGTGAACCCACCCCTGGCACACACACTCCAAGGTGGTGATGGTGAACCTAACGCTTCCTGGTACACACTCCCACATGGTGGTGATGGTGAACCCAACGCCTGGGCACACAGACACCCACGATGGTGAACCTAACACTCCCTGGTACACATAACTCCACGGTGTTGATGGTGAACCTAACACTCCCTGGAACACACACTCCCACGGTGGTGATGGTGAACCCAACGCTCCTGGTACACATACCCCACGGTGGTGATGGTGAACCCAACGCTGCCTGGTACACACACTCCCCACGGTGGTGATGGTGAACCAACGCTCCTGGTACACACACTCCCACGGTGGTGATGGTGAACCCAACGCCCTGGCACACAGGACACCCACGATGGTGAACCCATACCCCTGGCACACACTCCACGGTGGTGATGGTGAACCTAACGCTCCCTGGTCACACACTCCACTGTGGTGATGGTGAACCCAGGCCCCTCTACACACACCTCGTTGGTGATGGTGAACCTAACGCGATGTGGTACACACTCTCACGGTGGTGATGGTGAACCTAACGCTATGTGGTACATACTCCCACGATGGTGATGGTGAACATAACGCTCCCTGGTACATACACTTCCACGGTGGTGATGGTGAATCTAACGCTCCCTTGCACACAGACACCCACGATGGTGAAACTAACACTCCCTGGGACACACACTCCCACAGCAATACGTAACCGGAACGAAGCACAATGAT
>NW_024711611.1:0-10000 GCF_018991925.1 Homarus americanus | reverse complement strand
ACCCACCACCACCCCACCACCACCCCACCACCACCACCCCACCCACCACCCCACCACCACCACCACCACCACCCCACCCCACCACCCACCACCACCACCCCACCACCCCACCACCACCCCACCACCACCACCACCAACTCACCACCACCCCCCACCACCAACACCACCACCACCACCCACCACCCCCCACCACCACCCCAACCACACCACCACCACCACCACACCACCACAACCCACCACCACCACCACCGACAACCACCACCCTCCAAAATCCCCTCAATCTCCATCAATCACCACCACCACTCTACCAACATTCACCACCCAACACCACCCACCACCACCCTCCACTAACCACCACCATCCTCCACCAAACATCACCACCCTCCACCAACCACCCCCACCTGCCATCAACCACCACCACCCTCCAACAACCACCACCATTCTCCAACAGCCACCACCATCATCCACCAACCACTACCAACACCCTCCAGCAAACACCACCATCCTTCACCATCCACTATCACGCAACCAACATACCACCACCACCACCACCCTCCACTAACCACCACCATCCTACACCAAACACCACCACCCTCCACCAGCCACCCACCCTGCATCAGCACCACCACCCTCAACAACCACCACCACTCCAACAACCACCACCACCCTCCAACAGCCACCACCATCCTCCACCAACCACCACCAACACCCTCCACCAATCACCACCATCGTTCACCATCCTTCCTCACTCAACCAACATCCACCACCACCCACCACCACCCTCCACTAACCACCACATCCTCCACCAAAACCACCACCACACCCTCCACCAACCACCCCCACCCGCCATCAGCCACCACCACCCTCCAGCAACCACCACCATCCTCCACCAACCACAACCATCACCCTCCACCAATCATCACCATCCCTTCACCATCTACCACCACCCACTCAACAATCACCACCACCTCCACCAACCACCACCCTCCATCAACCCCCCATCAACCACCACCACCCTCCACCTAACCACCACCACCCGCCAGCACCACCCTCTATAAACTGCCACCATCCTTCACCAACTACTGCCACTCCAACCACCAACCTCCATAAACCACCACCTGCAACCACCCCCCACAACAACCACCCTCCACAGCAACCACCACCACCCTTCAACACCACCCTTCACCACCACCCTCCACCACCGCGCCATCAACCACCACCACTTCCACCACCACTCCACCAACCACTACCCTCCACCAACAAACACCACCCTTCCCACCACCCTCCAACACCCTCCATCCAGCTTCCACCCTCATCATCCACCACCACCCTTCACCACCTCACCATCAACCACCACCACCCTTCTACACCACCATACACCAACAACAACTACCCTCCACCAGAACACCTTCACCAAACACCCTCACCCATCACCAACCACCACCACCCTCCACCAACAACCATCACCCTTCTTACCACCCTTCACCAACCACTACCACCACCCACTCCCACCAACCTCCTCCACCCTTCACCAACCACCACCACCCTTCAATAAACACCACCACCACCCTCCACCAACCGACCACCCATGCCAACCACCACCACCTCCACCAACCTCACCACCTTCACCAACCACCACCACCACCTCCATCAGCACACACTACCTTCCACCACCAACCACCACATCCTCCTCCAACCACCACCACCCCCACAACCACCAACACCCTCCACCAGCCACCACCCACCCTCCACCATCCCCCTCTAAACTAACCACCACCCTCCACCCCTCCACCAACAACCACTATCATCCACCAACCACCACCACCCTCACCACCACCTAGACGCCCCCCATCAACCACCACCACCACCCCTCCACCAACCACCACCACCCTCCTCCAACCACCTACCATCCTGCATCAAAACTCCACCACCCTCTCACCACCACCCCATCACCAATAACCACCGCCCTTCACCACCACCTCCACCAACCACCACCACCCTCCAACAACCACCACCACCTTCACCATCTCCCATCAATCACCACCACCCTTGCCCACCTTCCACCAACAACCACCACCCTTCACCACCATCCCCCATCATACCACCACCCTCCACCAACAACCACTGCCCTTCACCACCATCCCCCCCATCAGCCACCACCACCTCCACCAACAGCCACCCTTCACCACCATCCTTCACCAACCACCACCACCACCACACTCCACCAACCTCCACACCCTTCCACCCAACACCCACCACCCTCCATTAGCCACCACCACCATTCACCAACCACCACCACCACGCTCCACCAACCTCCACCACCCATGCAAACCACCACCACCACCATCACCAACCACCACAACCCTTCACCAACCACCACCACCACCCCTCAACCAACCTCCACCACCGCTTTACAAACCACCCACCACCACCATCCCACAAACTTCCTGCAGCCACTATACCTACCCACTCCACCAACCACCCATGCAACCACCGCCACCCTCCACCAACCTCCCAGCACCCTTCACCAACCACCACCCACTCCATCAAGCACCACTTCCTCCACCACCAACCACCACATCCCTCCTGCAGCCGCACCCACTCCCCATCAGCCACCACCACCCTCCACCAACCAACACCACCTCCACCAGCCACCACTACAATCCTGTACCCCCCCATCCAACCACCACCACCCTCCTGTAGCCACTGCCTCACCCAACCATACCCACCTCCACCACCACCCTACACCACCCCTCATCAACAACCACCACCGCCACCCTCCACAAACCACACCCCTCCACCAACCACCACCTCACCGTCCCCATCATCACCACCCTCTACCTACCCTCCACCAACAACCACCACCTCCCACCAACCACTACCACGTTCCACCATCCCCCCATCAACCACCACCACCACTCACCACCACCCTCCACCAACAACCACTACCCTCCACCAACAACCCCACATACACCACCTTCCCCCATCAACCACCAGCACCCTCCTGCTTAGCCACTACCCACTCCACCAACAACCACCACCTTCACCACCATCCTTCACCAACCACTGCCTGCCACCCTCCACCAACCTCCACCACCCTTCACCAGCACACCATTCACCACCATCCTTCACCAACCACTACCACCACCCACTCCACCAACCTCCACTCCCTTCTGCGACCACCACGAAGTTGCACCCTCCACCAACAATCACTACTCTCCACCAACCACCACCACCCACCCACCACCACCACCTGACCCACCACCCACCACCCACCACCAATCACCCACCTCCAACCTATCACCAATCACCAACCACCACCAACCACCTCCATCCTCCAACCAGCCACCACCTCCAACCAAAACCAACCACCAACGTCTACCACCACCACCTCCCTCCATCACCAGCACCACCACCACCACCCCCCCAACCACCACCTCCCTCCCACCACCAGCCATCATCACCACCACCAACCACCACCACCCACCACCCAACCACCCCACCACCACCACCACACCACCAACCACCACCAACCCCACCACCCACCACCACCACACCTACCACACTCCACCAACCACCACCACCCTAAACACCACCACCCACCACCAAACCACCACCCAACCACCACCACACCACCACCAACCACCACCCCACCTCCAACCACCACATCCCACCCCACCACCCACCACCCCGCCACCCATTACACCCACCACCACCACCACCAACCACCACCACCATCACCAACCTCAACCACCACCCACACCACCAACCACCACCCAACCACCACCACCACCACCTCCCTCCACCCCAGTCACCACCACCTTCCACCAACCACCACCTCTACCACCATCCACCACCACCCTCCAACACCGCCTTCCATCAACCACCACCTCTCCACCACCAACCACTACCATCCTCCACCAACCACCACCCACCCACCCTCTACTACAACCCTCCGCCAACAATCACCACCCTTCCACCCACCACTCCCCATCCTTCACGAACCACCACTACCCTCCACCAACAACCACCACCCTTCACCCACTCACCCTTCCACCCACCACCCTTCACCAACCACTCACCACCCTCCACCAACCACCACCACCTCCAACACCGCCTTCCACCAACCACCACCACCCTCCACCAACCACCACCTCCCTTCCCACCAACCACCACCACCTCCACCAACCACTACCTCCACCACCAACCACCACCACCCTACACCACCACCACCAACTCTCACTCTCCACCACCACCTTCCACCACCTCACCTTCCACAAAAAAAAAAAAAAAAAAAAGATTAAAATAAATAAAAGGAAAAAATAAAAAAAAAAAAATAAATAAAATAAATATAAAAGAAAAAAAAATAAAAAAAAAAAAATAATAAAAGAAAAAATTAAAATGAAGAAATGAGGAAAAAGAATAAAAATTATATGAAAATGATTATGTTTGTTATGTATAAAATATTATAGAAATTTTTTAAATTTATTAATTAAAAATTTTATTTGACAGGAGTGCCATGCACAGGCCAACCGGCCTATTCAGACTCCTATTTCTTATGTTCCTATGTTGTTATGTTCACCACCACCCTTCACCACCCTTCACCACCACCCTCTCCATCAATCACCACCACAACCCATCACCAACCTCCACCATCCTCCACCAACCACCACCATCACCTTCCACCAATCATCACCATCTACCATCTATCACCACCTCCACCAATCAACACCACCTCCACCAACCACCACCAACCTCCAACATCCACCCATCAACCACCACCACCTCCACCAACAACCACTACCTCCACCAACCACCGCACCTCCACCACCCACCCTACAACAACCACCACCACCCACCCTTCACCAACCCCCACCACCCTCCACCAACCACCACAACCCTCCAGCAACCACCACCATCCTCCACCAACCCACCACCATCACCCCTACACCAATCATCACCATCCTCTCACCATCTACCTCACCACTCTCCACCAATCACCACCCACCCTCCACCAACCACCATCACCCTCCACCAACCACCATCACCATCCACCACAACCACCACCTCCACCAACAACCACCACCCTTCCACCATCACCCTCCACCCTTCACCAAGCACCACCACCCTCCACCAACAACCACCACCCTTCACCACCACCTCCACCACCCCCATCAACCACCGCCACCCCCACCACCACCCTCCACCAGCAACCCCCACCCTTCACCAACAGCCCACCTTCACCAACCATCACCACCCTCCACCAACAACCACCATTCCCCACTCACCCTTCTTCACAACCACCACCACCACCCTCCAACAACATTCTACCACCCTTCACCAACCACCACCACCACCCTCCACCAACCTAAACCACCTCACTAACCACCACCATCCACCAACCAACACCACCCTTCACGAACCACTACCACCACCTCCACCAACCTCCACCACCTCCAACCAACCACCACCACTACACTCCACCAACCTCCACCACCTTCCACCAACCACCCTCACCACCTCCACCACCTCTCCACCACCAACCACCACCACCTCCACCAACCACCTACCTCCACCACCTAACCACTCACCACCTCCACCAATCCACCTCCCTCACCGCCTTCCACCAACCACCACCTCCTCCACCACCAACCACTCACTGTCCTCCACCAACCAACACCACCAACCTTCACCACCAACCACCACCACCCTCCACCACTAAACCCCCAACCACCACCTCCCTCTCACCACCAACCACCACCACCCTCCAACGCCCTCCTCCACCACCAACCAGCACCTCCTCCTTCCACCACCAACCACTGACCACCCCCATCAAACCACCACCACCACCACCTCCACCAACAACCACCACTCTTTCACCACCACCCTCCACCAAACACCACAACCTTCCACCAACAACCACTCACATTCACCACCACCTCCACTCTAACTACCATCCTCCACCAACCTCCACCACCACCTTTCCACCACCAACCACCACCACCCTCCACCACCTCCACCAATCACCACCCTCCACTATCCACCACCCACATTAACCACCACCAACTTCCACTAACCACCACCACCTTCCATCAGCAACACCACTCACCACCACCACCTCCATCACCCATCCACCACCAACCACCACCACCCACCATCAACCACCATCAACCTCCACCAACCACCACAACGCCTCAATCAACCACACCACCTCCATCACCTCCTACACTCCAACCTCCACCACCCTAAACCAACCACCACCTCCCTCCTCCACCAACAACCACTTCACCTCCACCAACCACCGCCACCTCCACCACCACCCTACAACAACCACCACCACCACCTCCATCACCTCCATCCACCACCAACCACCACCTCCACCGGCATTAACCTCCAACAACCTCCACCAACCACCACCACGCCCAATCAACCACCACCACCCTCCATCACCTCCCTACACTCCAACCTCCACCACCTCCACCAACCACCACCAACCCCCACCACCCTCCCCCCAACAACCTCCTCCCTCCCCACCAACCACCTCCACCTCCACCAACCACCACCACCCTCCACCACCACCCTGCACCAACCACCACCACCCTGCATCAACCACCACCACCTCCACCAACTACCACCTCCCTCCACCACCAACCACCACCACCTCCACCAGCAACCACCCACCCTTTCTCCACCACCCTCCACCAACAACCACTACTTCCACCAACCATCACCTCCTTCCACCAGTATCCACCACCACCTCCACCAACCACCACTTCCCTGACTACCAACCACCACCACCTCTACCACCAAACACCACTCACCCCTGAACCACCACCTCCTAAGACACCACCCAACCACCACTCTCCACCACAACCACCACCACCTCCACCACCAACCACCACCACCTCCACCAACCACCACTACCTCCACCACCAACCACCACCATCCTCCCCCAACCACCACCTCCCCACACCACCAACCACCACCACCTTCCACCAACCACCACCTCCACCACCACCTCTGCACCAACCACCACCACCCTCCACCACCACCCTGCACCAACCACCACCACCTGCACCAACCACCACACCCTCCACCACCAACCACCACCACCTTCCCCAAACCACCACGACCCTCCACCACCAACCATCACCTCCCCATCCACAAACCACCACCACCCTCCACCACCACCCTGCACCAACCACCACCACCCTGCACCAACCACCAACACCTTCCACCACCAACCACCACCACCTCCCCAACCACCAACCTCCACCACCAGCCATCACCTCCCCATCCACAAACCACCACAACCCTCCACCACCCACCACCACCCTCCACCACCAACCACCACCACCCTCCACGAACCACCTACCACCATCCACCACCACCACCAACCACTTCACCCTTCCCTCAACCACCACCTCCTGCACCACCAACCACCCCACTCTCCACCAACCACCACCAACACCTCCCACCACCAACCACCACCACCTCCAACACTGCCTTCCACCAACTACCACCACCTCCACCAACCACCACCCCCTGACCACCAACCACCACAACCTTCCACAAGCAACCACCACCTCACCACCACCCTCCACCAAACCACTACTTCCACCAAATCACTTCCTTCCACCAACTACCACCACCTCCACCAATCACCACCTCCTCACCACCAACCACCCCACCTTCCACTGCAACCACTCACTCACCTTCCACCACCACCTTTCACTATCCACCACACTCTTGCATCAGATTCACCACTCACCTCCACCAACTACCATTTCTCCACTACCAACCACCACTTCACCTTCCACCAGCAAACACCACTCACTCCACACATCTACTCAATACACCACCAACCATCACCTCTTCCCCACATCCACTCACCAACCTCCACCACAAAACCACCTTCACTCCACCTCCACCACCCACTTCACCACCAACCACCTCACCCTCCACCAACCACCACTTATCTCTCCACCACCAATCCACCACCACCTCCCCCAACCACCACCTCCCTACACCACCAACCACCACCACCTTCCACCAACCACCACCACCTCCACCACCACCCTGCACTCAAGCCACCACCACCTCCACCTCACCACCCTGCACCAACCACCACCCACCCCTGCACCAACCACCAACACTCTCCACTCCTACCACCTCACCACCTTGCTAAACCACCACCTTTCACCTCCACTACCAACCACACTCCCCATCCACAAACCACCACCACCTCCACCACCACCCTGCACCAACCACCACCACCATGCACCAACCACCAACACCCTCCACCAGCAACCACCACCACCCTCCCCAACCACCAACTCCCTCCACCACCAACCACCACCTCCTCATCCACAAACCACCACAAGGCCATCCCTCCACCACCCACCACCACCTCCACCACTCCACCACCACCACCCTCCACGAACCTCCACCCACCATCCACCACCACCACCAACCACCATCACCTTTCTCCCAACCACCACCTCCCCTGCACCACCAACCACCACCACTTCCACCAACCACCACCACCACCTCCCACCACACTAACCACCACCACCTCCATCAGTGCCTTATTACCACTTCAGCCACTCCACCAATACTGCACTCCCCGACCGCCAGCCACCACTCTCCACCAGCCACCTTCACCCACACTCCACTCAGCGTTCCACCACCCTTTACCAACCACCACCGCCACCCTAAACCAGCATAAACCGCCTTTCACTAGCCACCGTCACCAGTCCACCACCCTTACCAACCACCACCACCACCGTCCACCAATCACCGCCATTGAATGCGCCGCCTGCATCACCAGGCTTCACGCACCCTTCTCAACCACCACGCATCCTCCACTCCTCTCTCGCCGCCAGCCGCCGCATTCACTGCTCAGCTCACCGCCTCCCATCACTTGACCGCCGCATCGGCACTGCATTCCGCCAGCCGCCACATCTCTTCACGCCAGTCACTGCTGTCATCCGCCAGTCCACCACCTACCAGCCTCCACCTCCAGCTGCCGCCACCTTCACCACCACTCACTTCCAGCCACCACGCTCCTCCGCACCAATACCACCCTGCACCTGCCTCCACTCGCAACCAGCACTCTTTCCATCACCTAGCCACTGCCACCTCCTCAAGACCACCTCCTCCCTCACCTAGCAACCACCACCCCTTCACCACCGGCCTCCACCAGCCACACCGCCTTCACCCAACCACCACCCTTCTTCACCACCACCTCCACCAAACACCGCCGCTTTCACCATCAACCACTTCACCCTTCACTCACCAATTCTCCACTTTCAATTCACTTCATCCTCCACCACCACCTCCACCAACCACCACCACCTGCCATCAACCAATCACCATCAACTCCACCTTCAACCACCTCCACCCACGCCCAACTGACACCAACCACCACCACCTTCCACCACCAACCACCACCCTTCACCACCACCTCCACCAACAACCACTCACTCCACTCAACTCACCACCACCCTCCACGACCACCCTCCACCAACAACCACCACCCTTTCACCTGCACTCACCTCCACTAACTCACCACTTCATCCACCAACCTCCACTCACCACCTCCCACCAACTACTTCACTACACTCCACCACCTCCAACACCACACCACCCACCACCAACCACCACAACTCTCACCACCCTCCACCAACCACCACTCACTCCACCAACCAGCCCACCTCCCTCCACCACCAACCACCACCACTCTCCACCAACCACCACCAACACCCTCCACCACCAACCTCACCACCACACCCACCACCTCCAAACCACCACCTTCCACCAGGAACTCACTCACCCTTCCACCACCACCTCCATCAACAACCACTCACCTCCACTCAACCACCACCACCTCCACTTGACCACCCTCCACCAACACCAACCACCACTCCTTCTCACCACCACCTCCACTAACTACCACTTCATCCACCAACCAGCACATGTAACTGAACGAAGGCATTGA